>NC_050611.1:18787878-19090909 GCF_014743375.2 Drosophila subpulchrella
CTCACCCGTGCACATGGTCATTCCACAATCGCCGCAGACGCCGGTCAAGGATCCGCAGCAAATCATTCCAGAGCGGGAGTACAACCAAAGGGAGCAGGATCTGATGCTCAAGTGCTTGAAGTTGGTGCAGGGTGAGTGGGCATCGAGATTTCCCCAGCCATCTAGTTGCTAATCCCAGCATTTACTTAAGGACGCTATACCAAGAGCGAGGCCAATGATACGCAAACCCAATCGGATGTTTCGCCCAGCGATGAGGGCTGTGCCGACATGACCGTCAGCTGCATCTCCAGCAATTCCATGGAGTAAGTAGTCGCTTTACCACTCGGATCTGCCCCCCACAAGCACCAACCATCTTAGTTAGCTTGCATCCATCCGGCTTTCTTGGTTTATTTGAACAAACGAAATTGGCACGACACCACAGCACACCACAGCCTACATCACTTCATCACACTAACCCCAATCACCCAGAATCCATGCCTCACAAAAATACCCTGTAGATTCCGTTCTTGCTCTGAACAATATACTTGGGACAGTCGGAGCGCAGGGTGCAGGCCTTTCGCTGAATATTGTAGACAAAACCGCGCTTACAGCGACATGGAGGTCCGCATAGGGGTACGCAGTACTTGGAGCGGTACTCACAGGTCTCCGGACAAACACCTGCACATCCCACATTCGTGGAGTTGTGACAGCAGCCAAAGTAGAAGGGCTGCTTGATATACTTCTCCTCGGGAAGCGGCTTCCGCTTCAGGGCTTTTGCTTCCTCTATTGGATGAACCATGCGGTATCCTTCTTCCAGGCTATCGAATGTCTCGACATGCTTTTTATGCGGTTTTTCCATGAACTCTTCCTCGTCCTTTAAGGCATCTAAGGGATCCAAGGTTCTAGCGGTGCGATAAGTGACCTCTTTCGTTACGGTTACTGGCAGTTCATCCGGCCAGGTTATCTCTGTTTCTAAGGTAGCCTCAGTGACATCATCCGGCCAGGTCATCTCGGCCTCGGTGGTTTCTGCCCTTACTACATTTTTCTGAAGGATACTTCCGATTATAACTAAAACATAACTAAGCTTGGGACATGGCATTATTGAAACTAAGATTTGAATTGCTTTAAATTTAATATACCAATGTTCCACCTGTGATTTCTGTGTAATTGCAATTTGCTTGGGTCACTCAACCCATATCAAAAATGTGTTCAGTTGCTCCTAGAATTCTGAGATGATGTACCTGAAACTCTCGAAGATAATGTTCAATTTAAAATTTATTTGTTCGATAAAAACAATATTTTACAGTTAAAATCATATAGGATTAAAGAACCTAGAATTGTTGGCCCCTACTGAAACACACGATGGGTTTCCACAACTTCCTGTTGTATATCCTGAGGACAATCCGATTTTAGGATGCACAGCTGTAGTTTTTCATCGAAGACATAGTCAGGTTTGCAAATGCAATTCACACCGCAATAGTTGGGGCATTTGAGCGATTTAAAGGCACAGGTTTCGGGACACACCCCAGCACATCTAGCCCTGGTGGCATTCTCGCCGCAGAAGCCCGGAAACGGATTCCAAATGTACTTCTCACGACCCGGGTCCGGATCGTCATCATGATTCAAAACGGTTTCCTCCGCAAAGCCAGTTGTCATAACCGAATTTATAAATAAAGCTGGCAGCAGCAGCAAAGAAAGAGACTTGATCCAAATCATCCTATAAACCACAAGCAACTGAAGCTATGGCAAACCATTTCCATTTGTTTTCAACCCATTATTGCTATTGCCGCCAGCTGTTTCCCTGTAATTGCCCGCCATTCGATCATCGCAGTGCAAAAACTAACAAACACCCCACACCCACCCCACTCACTTTCCTATGTAACTCGAGATACTCAAAAACAAAACTTTCTATATTTGATTTGTTTGTTTTCCTTTTGGTTTTCTTTTACACAATTAGAAACAACAAATTTGTAATTCGACGCAGGTAATTTTCTTTTCTATCCAAAGAACCTAAAACCTTAACCAACTTTCCCAAGAAACTTTGACTAATGAATCTTTGTTTCCTTGAACTAGATTATGTTCACCGGATCGGGCTGATGCTCCCAATGGCTGGGAGGCACCTGCTCCGGCTACCCAGCCGGCTCTGCCGCTTCGTCTTTATGTGCCGGAGCTGGAGGAGATTCGCGTGAGTCCTGTGGTGGCCCGCAAGGGTCTGTTGAACGTCCTGGAGCATGGCGGTTCCGGCTGGAAGAAGCGCTGGGTGGTAGGTTTTCAATAGTCAGTGTATTTCGTAGGGTGAAATCCTAATTTTAAATATTTTTAAACTAGATTGTCCGTCGCCCTTATGTGTTTATCTACCGCTCGGAGAAGGACCCTGTGGAACGGGCTGTCCTCAATCTGGCCACTGCCCATGTGGAGTGCAGCGAGGACCAGGCGGCCATGGTCAAGATACCCAACACTTTCAGGTTTGTTTTGTTTCTGATAAAGAAAATAAATCTTTAGAGATTTAGGGAGTGATTATTTATATCTATCTAAATTTATATCACTAGGATTTTGAAAAAAACTTTTAAATGCCATTTTAGGTGTCTAAAAGTATGCAATGAATAAATGATTGTCGTCTTTCTAGGTGATTTCATTGTACTTCAAAGCTTGAAATATAGTGTTGCATACTTTTAGACACAAAAAAAATTACATTTGAAACCGAATTCAAAAACTCTCGACTATCTTTAAATTCAAATTTAAATATAAATTACATTTCTAAACAGTGTGGTGACCAAACATCGTGGCTATCTGCTGCAGACCCTTGGCGACAAGGAAGTGCACGACTGGCTGTATGCCATCAATCCCTTGCTGGCTGGCCAGATCAAGTAAGTGAAATTCACAGGGCATTCCCTTAAATATTCCCTAAATATTTTAAATATTTAAAATATTAATAATGTATTCTTCCAATAGATCCCGTTTGGCGCGACGAACTTTGGAGCCGGCCAGCCAGACGGCCTCCCAGATCCAGGCCACCAATGCGGCGAACGCCAACAGTGCGAACAAATGAGATACGATCACGATGGAGTCCGTTTTGGTTTACTGAGACGCAGGCTATGGCTGGCTGCAGCGCCTGAATATCGCCCGACGACTGGTCAGGAGGAGATCTCAACCAACGACTGGGGCAGCAGCTGGCAACTGATTGATATAGCTTGGAGGATTCCATCGGCAGTTGTAGGAAATAGATGATTGTTGGCTAGGGCAAAGCTGAGGAGGCAAATCGAAATCGAATGAGAAAATCACAGATTATGAGATGAGATTAACCAAATGCAAAGCGTACGTAATTATTAAGTAGTTCAACAACCAGTTTATCGATTATTATGTATTTTGTGATTAGTTGGCCACGGCCCAATGAGTAGGCGTTAGCAGCTCCGAATAGATACGATAGCCTACTTTTTAGAACCCGTTTCGGTTAAGTTTTTGGACAATTTTGTAAATAGCTTTCGTTTGATTCGATTGTATAAATATTTGGTATTAGTTAAAGGATCGTTTAGTTTGAGTTCCCACGTGATATTATGTTGATCAGTTAGTGTATGTATTATTTTCTCAAGTATGCGACAATTATGTAAAGCTTGTAATGCAAAAACAAACACACACGTATATGCATTTTAAAGGAGCAACCTAAAGCAAAATACAGACATATATATAATGGAGGAACTATATATAATGAATTAATGTATAAAACCCTATATATTTGCTGTTTATACACAAATTTTCATGTACTTGTATCTTGTATTGTTTAACTTAAAATGAGCAGGCAACCGCCGGAGAAAAATATGATACCAAAAATATGTGTGTGTTAAAGAAAGACCGTACAGTATATAGGATATAGGAGTCGTGAGGTATAAGCTCAGCAGAATTGCGAAATCTCTCTATAAAGGTAACGATTATTGTTAGATCTATATTATATATATACAAGCAAACAGAACTATATGCGAATGAACTATTTTACACACCAGAGTTACGAACCATGAAATCGGCGCTGCTATCTAACAGCCGCCCCACATTGTCAACTGTTGACAGCTTTTAAGGCTTCTCCCCCACAGACACCCCCTATAAAGAACAGACAGTTTCGCTTCTAAAATGCTCCCACTCGGAACCACCTGCTAAAGCTTCAAGCATCAAGTTACGGAACAACCAATTGTAGTTTTGATAAGGACTCTTAAATTAGTACGCAATGGCCACCTGTACATTTCCCAACTAAAAATGAAACCGAAATTATGCTTTGCTTGCGAAAAGAATTACAAATTTTATTTGCATTTTGCCTTCGGTTGGAGCACGAGCTTAGGTCAGGTTAATGGATCAATTGGAGCTTCACTTGTGCGAGGATCACAAGCCCCGAAGCTCCCCAAGTTGTTGAAGGGATTGCTTTCGTTGGTGTCTGGAAATGGACACGAAACGTTAAGCGATCGTTGCTGGATCGGATAATACGTATTCTTTTAAGGATCGTTTCGCAACTGAGTCGGCGTTTTGGGTTTTGAGTTGATTGTAGCAAAATGTAAACATTTGTTAAACTATTGAATTAATTTCGAATTGTAACATATTAGAGAATTGTAATTACAATAATCATTATACGAGCATATTATATGATACTTATGTAATAACCTTTTTTGGCCCAGTTTGAATTAAACAACAAAGAATTGCACACACCAAAAACAATTTAGAGCTATATACTAGCTAAGCGAGTTAACGAGCAAGAAACTCAACTTATATATGCGTATATGGTACAATACATTTCAAAATCTATTTAAATATGTACATCGGCTATATATCAATGTATGTAAGAGATGATTGCCTGGCAACCGTTTCAAATGACAGATTAAAGAACAGAGGGCAGAACCAATGCGGAGCAAAATAAGGGAAATGAAATTAAAACCTATGCTATGTGTATGTATAATCCAAAACAAATTGATATATGCCAGGGCGTATCACTATTAAAGAAATATAAAATAAAACGGCTTTAAAGAAAATCTGTAAATCATCAAATTGGTTTTACTTTGGAAAGTTATCAAGGTAAGATATTTGCTGTACTGAGCCTAAGGAAATGGTATTCTTTTGAAGAGGGAAATTCTTTTAGACCTAATGGTATTAAAGATTTGTATTTGAAATACCACCCCTAGGTAAAGTCTACTAATTTTTCTCAAAAGTCGAACAGAGAGATATACTTCAGATGTTCACCGATTGTGAACCGATTGTGGTATAGGTAAGGCAAATACTAATGTGTTGCTTTTGATTTGGTTTAAAACGTCTCAACTACTCTAAATTGCTAAATTCCTATGAATATTAAGTGTGACCAAAATTTCGGGGCTGCTTGATAGGATGAAATTGCAATTAACTAATAATCCTATAAATAGGACAGCTCGTCGCAATAATATTTCAAGTTTTTTTGCTCATTATCGCTGCTGAAAACGAAAGAATGAGCAGGCTCAAGACCATATTTATGGTGAGCCTGTTGGCTGTGAGTATCTTTAGACGCTATTATAAAAAATATATTCATGTTTACTATTTTCTTTATAGATATTCCTAAGCCCCCAGGAGACTGAGGCCCAGGCAACCATCGGCGAAAACTGGAGCAAGTTGGGCAAGTGCACTCAGGTGGGCATCGAAACAATTACTAGTTTGGCCAACAAAGTTGTCCCAAGCTTCTACGAACTGAAAAAATGTTCCGGATACGTGGTCTTGGAACAGCCAAACAGAAAGGGACGAAAGATTACCTGGTACCTGAAGGTCACCTATGAATTCTTTAAGAAGCTGGCCTTTGACGAACCGAAATGTCTGCACAATCTTATAAGCCGAATAGCTCAAAGGGTCAAACCATATACAGAGCAAATTACGGGATTGGGTTGCTTGGACGAAAATGATTTTATCATCTAAAGAAAGGAAGAGGAATATAACATTATGCGCCAGAACTGAAAGCACTAGAAGGTCTAAAATGTGAGAAAACAATGATTTGATTTAGTAATTAGTATGCTCCTTTGAAAAGAAAGTATTAGAATATAAACTAAATTATAAAAGAAATGTTATTTTGTATCTATAGATGCTACGTATCTTTAGATGGCATAGTTGTCCAAGTCGCGAATAAGAAATTTGTCAAGCTTGGATAAATTTAAATACTTATACCGAACTATAGTTTTGGAAAATAAAGGAATTATCCGGAGGGCTATATGTTTAACAAGATATCCATTTGGTCCGCAAAGTAAAGTCAGAAGCTGCCGGAAAAAGAGGCTTTAATGCATCTGAACAAACCAAGCGCAAAGTTATTTAAAAAAAAGCCAATCAACATAGGTAAAATTTGTTATTTAAATATTAAGCACTTTGCAGATAAAAAAAAATAAAAACCATTAAAAAAAATAAAACGTTTATTTACCAAAATACATATTAGGTGGTGACACGTTTCTTAATATATAAAATGCGATTTATTTTATTATCCTCGGACAGAACCAGTATCAGAGCTATTATAACTGAAATTAATATTGGATTATAATTTAATGAATTTACAACTTATTCAAAACTTACGCAACCGTATAAACAGCTTCATTTTTATTTTTTTGTATCCAGAAGTGCGACACATTGTAACTTATTTATATAGCAAAACGGACAAAGAATCGTGACTGTTTAATTTGCGATAAAGCCTATTATATTGCTGAATAGTCTAGCTCTGAAAACGTGACAATCTTGAAGATACTGGCAAAAACAAAAGCTCCGATTGCCAGGTAATCCACCATTTGCCAGCAGCACCTGCTAAGTAATTACCCGAGCTCCATGGTCGAAATCCTTTCCATTGTGGCTATGGAATTCCATGACAACAAAAGCTGGCCACGCTCAGTGATGCAAATCCCAGGCAGAATGCCATTGCATAAGCCCCGGCAAAGCCGGTAAGTGCTTATGGAGAGAGAGAGGATTTTGGACTAGGACTAGGCAAATATACTTACTCCCAAAGACCGCACATCCATGCCCGAAGATCTGCTGTAATTAGGCAAGATGTCGCTGCCGTTTGCCATTTGCCATTTGGCCACTGTTCCCCCGACAATACCATTTTATGGACTTTTGCTGGCGGGTTTCTCTACCATTTTTTTGTAGGTTTCTTTTTTGCGAAAATGAATAATTCAATAGTCCAGTGGCAGAAGCCTCAGGTCTGCCGGTCTCCCTGCCTTCCCAACCTCGTGGCATCTCGGTTGCAGCCATAATTGAGGTCAGTGAAATCAAATCGCTTGGAGCAAGTGGTTAGCACTTGCCCAGCGGTGTGTGGAGGAACTGGACTTGGACCTGGTTGGCTGCTCCCTGGGCTCTCGAGTCGGCTCCGCTTTCAAAGGCCAAAAGCGGCCATGGGATCTTCCTCGTGGTCGGGCAGTTGCTTTGTTTCCGTCAGCCAAAATCACTGCCACTAAAAATAGACAACAATTAAATGCAAATCAATTGCATTGATTTTCCCTCAATACACAGTGGGTAACACTTATAAGAACGTGTTTACAACAAAGAAAAATGCATGTTGTAAGAAGATACATGAAAAAATGATTGAATTCGTAATAAGCAGGGAACCAGTTTTGACCTATAATGAAAATAAATATAAATCAAAATACTTGGAGATTATCCTTGGAATATTTAAACATGCTTTAAAAGTAAGTAAGTGGAAAAAAAGGTCCAAAACGAGTTTGTTGGTGGAAATTATACATTAAACAATTACAAAAATAGGTGCACTGTTAGAAAATTATTATTATTATTATCTTATGCTATCTTATACCTAAACCTATAAGCTAATAGAGGGTTTATTATAGAGCTATATCAGGAAGTAAAAATATTAGATAGGATGTTAGTCTTATTGTCCTTAAACATTAAACAAAATCAATATATATCTCATATATATCATATCTCATATCATATATCATATACATATCTCTTTATATAAAATGAAATATGAAATCTCTGGATGTACTACGTTTTTTTTGTATACCTGTAATACATTCTCTTTTTGGAAATATCAAATATTTTATATTCTATCTTTTAACATTCTACTTGTATTTAATTTTTATTTTAAGTACTAATCACTGTACTTGGCAAACCCATTAGTCAAACCCCTTGACATTGTCCCTGCAAACGCATCCGTTCTAGCTGCCAAATTATCGGCTATAAAAGCCACCGATCAGTCCGACCAACCCCAGACGATAAAGTACCTCCCGTCCGTTTCTACGGACTTGGTTTCGGTTTCATCTAGCCAGCTTCAGTTTCCAAGGGTCACACTCACTGTTGAGATCGCCACAATGTTCGACTCAAAGATTAGGGTGCCCAAGTACGACTCGGATGCGTTCGACAATGTTGAATACGAGCTGCAGATGACGTACACTCTGGAGACGGATCGCAGGATCATGAGCTTCTATGACGCCATGTGGGGCATGGAGGTGTCCGGCGGAATCGATCAGTTCGAGCCGCTGACCATCGTCAATGTTTCGCCCACTGGGTTGGCCAAGAGGGGTGGAATGCGGGTGGGCGACGAGATCACCCAGATCAACGATGTGCCAGCTCTGGAGATGACCTTCAATGAGGCCCTGCAAATGTTCCGGAAGAACTCGCGTTACGTTCGCGTCTATGTAAGAGGGTAAGTTTTACTTTTCATATCATTACCTCCAAGGGTTCCTAACTTATCCCCGACTCTACAGCGATGATGATGCCCCTGGCGAGGAGGACTGGACCTGTGATTGCTGGTTCAAGCCCAGGAAGCCCTGGCGTCGTGATTTCACGCCCATCCAGTGGACTTTCCCCTGGAACGATCGTCGGAAGCCCGTCTACAAGGAGTCCAACTGCTTCATGGTGCCCAGCAAAATGGAGGAGAAGATTCGGGCCAGGCGTGCTGCCACCTCAGCTGTCCACAAGAAGGAGGATCTGGCTCCACACACTCGCTCCCTGACACCCACGCCCAGGCCCAAGAATCAACCTGGTCCGAATCTTCTGGAGACTGTGCTCAGGCCCCGTGGCCCACCGCCAAGGGATTAAGCCATCTGATCTGATCCGTAAGATGAAGCTGACCAAGTTATAAGGAGTTGCAGGCAGCGCTGAATCCGCTGCAGTGCATCAGGACCTTTAAGAAAGGGCAGACTACTGTATAATCAGTTGAAGTGCCTCACAAAAGCTGCAAGCCGATTTTGAAGACTGTTCTGCTGGGAACAGTGTCTTAATCCTGCCCAGAAATGAGAAGTTAATTTAATTTATGGTGAAAGTGCATAGCAAACCATAGCTGGCAGTCAACTGTATCAACTATTGAAGTGCCTTAGAGCTGAGATTTTGAAAAACGTTCCAAGGGACCTAAGTCAGTTAAGATACTTAAAATCTGGAACTGGTGTACTGACTCGAAAAATATCCATAAGGGATACTGTCGAAATGGTAACTAGTTTCTATCAAGTAAATTAACAATAATTTCTTTTTTGAATTTACTATGTATTATTTCATTTGGATTTACTCCATTGTCGAAGAGAACTATGTTAAAATGCTTTAACAATTGTATAAGAAGGGTACAACTCCAGGAACTAGTGCAATGACTTGAAAAATATCCAAAGAGGATACTGTCAAAATGTTGACTAGTTACTACTATTACTATCAAGTGAATAAAGAATCATTTTTATATTTATATTTCAAATGTATTATTAAATTTGTATAAGTGTCGAAAAAATGGAAAACTATGTTTTTAAAAACGGGTTATATGGGCTTTTGAAATATGTTAACATTTCGTCTTATCCAGTTGTTGACTAGTTACTATCAAGTGAATAAACAATAATTTTTATATATTTAAAATGAATTATTAAATTTGAATAAGTGTCGAAAAAATGGAAATTGATGTTTTCAAAAACGGGTTATATGGGTTTTTAAAATATGTTAACATTTCTGTTTACCTACCTTTGAAGAAAATGTTTCAGAATGCTGGGTATTCAAAAACAGTACGTTACACCCCTGCACAAAATGGAATTAGTTAGTTCTACTCACTTCATTATCCGATTTAGTAATATGGTTAAGTCTCAAACTTACGTTCTCATTGATGTAGCATATTGCATCCGGCATGAAGCTAATTATTTTGTTGGCTCTCTTCTGCCAGATTCATCTGGGAACCCCAAGTTTCGACCATGAGCACGCCTACAGGAAATGCACTGGAATCGTGTACCTAGATTGTCGCGACTATTGCGACAGGGGTTGCAAAAACGTGGTGTCCACCTGCCTTCATCACTGCCAACGAGGATGCGGATGTATCGAAGCCTCGATCTTGCGTAATAATGGAGGATGCAAGCGGTTGGTGCATTGCGCTGATAAGATAATAGACTCCGCATCAGCTGAGAATCAGGACTACGCAGGGGAATATGTGACAGATTGGTGGGGAAAAGATGATAAGTCCAAGTCTGAGGAAAGCCATAGCCAAGAGGCAGATAAATCCAAGTCTGACGAGAGCCACAGCGAAGAAAGCAACAGCCATGAAGCAGGGGAAAAGAAGACTAAATCTATAACTATATATATATAACCATATGTTTTTAAGGATTTTTATGACTTGGACCAGTATATTCTCTAAATACAAGAAACTAAGCCGATGTATTTTTCGTTGATACCCAGACAAATAAAGTAAATGGCTAAAATTGAATTATTATTATTACTCAAAAATAAACAAATACGAATGTATGTCCCTCAATTAGAGGGTGTAAATAGAAATTAGTGAATTAGCAGAAGTGCTGATTAGCCCCAGGCTGTGTGATGAATAAATGCGAAACAGCGGCAAGCTTTAATTGAGACGCCACAGGCATTTCCTCTATTATTCGATTTTATGGCATTCAATTCAAATAAATAATTCTAACGGGCAAGTTACAATTGCCTTGTAATTTATAAAATAACTTAACGCAGGAGTTTCATACCAGCATCTGTCTCAGCTTGATTGGTAATTAACATTATTAGATTTATTTATTTATGAATCAATAAATAAATTGGCTCACAGTTATAATTATTTGGTACTTTGTACTCTGTACGGGATCCACTCCTTTGGCCTTCAGGCTACGAAATGCTAATTGCTGCTTTAAGCAAAATACACAGCCATAACTTCGTATACACACAGCCATGAATCAGAAATGTTATGTTGGCCAAATTAGAAGGCGGCTGAAATGCAAATCGAGCAAATCTCGTCTCATTTAGCCCCACTTTCCGTTGAGATGTAGAGCAACTTTCTGGAGAAGGCTTTATTAAGCATATAATTCAATTTTCATTATTCAAGAGGGGAGTGGATGTTGTTCTACTTCTTGTTGGTTTCCCAGGATGTTGGCCTCCAATAACAACACGGCATGAACCGCATTATGTTCACTCAGAAAAATATTTATTTCTTTGGAGTTTTAAATGTTATATTTATTAAAAAAAAGTAAACCAAATTTAAAGGTTTTGGTATATTGATAAGTGTTCTAAGAGTTTTACTAGTTTATTATTTCACAAAAAACAACAGTAAAGTATGTGGATTTTAAATTCCTTTGGAAGGATCATAAAATTGATATGGTAATTTTAAAACAGAAAATAAAATAAACTTTTTAAAATGTAAAATACTTTTTATTTAAATAAGTTATTAATTTCTTTCAGTGATTTCCTAGGCTTCCGCAAGGAGAAACCATTGGGGACTTACGTTTTCAGGCTGTTTCTGCTGCATTTAATTGAATGAAAAGCAGTGGATTCCATCTTAATAATGTTCTTAACCCTAACTTGTGGGTTTGGGGCCATTTCGCTGCCAGTTTTGTTGGAAGGATAAAGCAAAATGGAGGAACACCGCCAGCAGAGGGTTAAACCCACCACAATGGCCTGGAAAAGCAAACGGAATCGGAATCGCAATTAATATTAATTTAAAACGTATATCAAACAGAAAAAGGTTAGTGGTGGCAGGGAGTGAAATGAAAATGGAAATTCCGCGAATGAATTTTTAATTGGCGGACGATTGCGGAGGAAACTCAACTTTGAGCCCCTAATGATGACGATGATGAATGCGAATTTTCGTTTTGACTTTCCGTTCCAGTTGAGTTTTGATTAATGCTTAAATCAAAGCGTATTTAATGGAAATTGAACCATTTATTTTCGCTTTTATTTTTTACAAAGAACTCTTTTGCCGCTCACCAAAATCCCCAAAGTGCAAGGTAATGCCAAAGATTTTCACTGGTCGTTAAAGTTTTCACTTTTCGCGGCTGATTCAGCGATAAAGTTGGCGTGACAAAAAACTAATTTCATCCTAATCACAATAATAATAATGGGGCTTGGCCTGGCACTCTAAAAAAAAAGTACCCAAATGCAATCCATGAAGACACAAAAAGAAGGTAAAAGATGAACAGGTTTGGCTAAAGTTTTCCAATGCCGATGACGATGATGATGGCGAATCGTGGGAATCTTGGCCAGCCAAAAGCTGAAAACTTGTCAAAGCGAATGCCATGGAAAATTAGCAAAAATCATTGCAAATCAAATGGAAGACATGACAAGCCACAAAGAAACTTTCCAGCCTGCATTGAATGTCAGAGATTGAGTGCCGTACATCAAAGTTCAAAAGTGTCAAACGTTGTAGCCACCTTCTTTGGGTTCCCCCGGATATGGAGCCCACTTTTGGAGGGGGGGATCGAGAATGGGAACACACTCCAAACTGGTCGACTGAGCTGGTCCGGGGCTTAAGCCAATTTATAGTTTGTGTGGTGCCGGGCGACATCGATGCTGTTTTCCCAATGCCATCGGCTTGGACGCTTCTAAAGTTTGCCCCTGCATCTGCCTCTGCACACGGAAAAACACTATCGGAGTTGAACAACTGGAACCATAAACCACAAAAGTCTTAGTTATGGCGACTGCCAGTTGCACAAATTTTTAAAATAGTATTTAGAGAGTTGGAAAAATTAGTGCCGGAAGTAGGTGTAGTAAGTAGGTCTTAAAAGGCTTTTCTATACCTTTACAGGTTTAAGCAATATAAGAAAAATCAGGTTATCACAATGACATATTATTTTATGATTTTATTACAATATAATAAAAAAAGTAAATAAATATCATATAGGTATATATCTTAGGTGAGCTTAAGTTTTTCTGCTGCTATATCACCGTAATAAGCCCCCTGTAGTTTCATTTATAAGATGGGATAGGATTATAATTATAATATACATATTTAATATTAAGAAAGCTATCAAGTTTTATCATATTTCATAATATGAAAAGAAATTGATTCAGGAACCCCTTACAATTTTTAAAAATCAAACCAGATTTATGGTAATTTCTTTTTCTCTGGGTGTGATTTCCCCTGGATTCGGCTGCTGCTTTTTCTCAATGCTAACCAACAAGGTCGTGAGGTGAGCTGGGAGCCGATATCTGGTAGCTGGGACTGGGACTGGGACCATCAACTTGGACAAACATGGGGGTACGTATGCGCTGTGTGCTCGAGTGGCTGGGGAAACTTGAGCTGTGTCAAATGTGGGTCAATCTTAAGCTAACCAAATAAACGATTTGTCCGAATCCAGGAGCAAGTCGTGCAGTAAAGAGGCCAGATGAGATTGAATTGGGTTTGAAGCTGGGAAAAATTGCAGAGGACCGAGGGAAAATGTTTAAAAAAATTGTCAGAACAGATTATAGCTTTCGATAAGGACTTATGGAAAAAAGATTAATATTAGGGAGACTTTAAGGTAAACTATGTTAAGTCAAAGAATTTTTTTGATTATAATTAAGTATAACAATTTTTCAAAATTAACAAAGCAAGTGGATATTACTATCATACATTGAAAGCCTTCTATCTATATAAATGTTCTGCATTCATCGGATAATTAATAATAAAATACTGACTAAGGGGGTATTTCTGCATGTCATGTAAGCTTTTGTCATTGAGTTAAATTGATTATTTAAAACAAATTAGTTTCTTAATAATACGTTAGGTTTTATCTGACTGTAAACTTTTAAACGTTTTTTTTTGAGACAAATAACCATCCAAACCTTAACATGACATTGAGAAATCGGCTTTATTGTTATTGCTATGGCTTTTTATTTTTAGTAGCATAATTTATTGCATAAAACATTGTATTTTGCTATTATAATATCAATGTAAAATAATCTTTAAAACATTGTGGAAAATGGTTGGAAATTCCAATAATATTGAATTAATTCTGGCATCCCACTCAAATATGGATTAAGTTGCGCCCTGGAATTCCGATCGCTGTCATCGAACTGCAACAATTGCTGGCTGCACTGCACTCTTCAATTTTCATCCACTTCACCTGGCAGCCCAATAAATCCTGAAGCCCCTCGATGTCGGTTTCAGGGCCTGGATATATTCTTCTGAGCGGCAGTGGCAGCAACTCCTCCGGACTGACAGCAACGGAGAGCCGGGTTTTTTGCCTGCATGAATATTTCATGAATGCCACTTCTCACAAATAAAGTTGTTTGGCAGTCACATTTTGTTGCCCCTGATGCTCCCGTTGCTCCCGATGCCGCTTCCCGTGTCAATCAATTCATGCAGACAAGAGATCCCTTGACTTTGGGACATATATTCATGCCAAGTCCCCCCCCGTTTCCCTGGCCATCGCTTTAACATTACGCATACGTCGCATAAGCCGCTGACTAAACATGCCATCCAGGGAAAAGTGGGCGGGGCAGTGGGCGGCCAGAGCGAAACATTTTTATCGCTGTCAGGAATTCACACAAGTCATAGTAGGCAACAACAAACAAAAACAGGGCCAACAGCAACATCAGCCACACCAGCAACAATTCACTTTGGTCATTAGCATAAGAGACGGGGGAATTTGCCGGCCAGCGATGCTGTTAATTACACATTCCTAATGTGGGTCATTCCGACCCCGAAAGACAGTCGGCGGATGGGGCAGCAGGAGCCGGAAATTAAGATCCATCAGGGCAACGAAGCACAGATTAAATATCTGTAAGATGATGTTTCATTCGAGAAAGGCCAATTAATGGCTTAATTTTAGAATCAACAAGCTTGTACTAAGCCAATTTTAAAATGTATCTTAATGTACTTCATATTTTGTTTAAGGAATTCAAGACTGTCAATGTTTTCAGGACTCATTTAGCTTGAGAAAATACAAAAGTGCTTTTTTTATTAAGAACAATTTATTTTAAAGCCCCCAAGAAAATGTAGCTTTAAGGAATTTCAAATAGAATTTTCTTTATAATTTTCGAACACCATTAAATATTTCTTATTTGTAAATGAAAGTTTTTATGTTTTATTACTTCCGATTATTGCAATTAAATATTTTTTAACATGTTTGGTGTTAAAAACATCTAAGATATTCTTCACTAATTTTAAAAAGCAATATTTTATCTTCCTAGCAAAAGAAAAATCTACCATCCATGAATCTATATTTTGCAAATACCTATTTTTGCATTAATTACTAAATATGTTTTTACTATTATTAATAATCTAAATATGAAATGTTACTTCAGATTATAAAACTTTTATCTATTTGTATTTTTGGTTTCAAGAACACTTTGGATTTAAGTGATAAATTATGGACCTAGGTATTCGCCAGTTAAATAGACCTGCTTGTGATCAAGAATGGCAAAAAAGAAGGGTCGATTTGCAAAAAATTTTATTCCATTATCCCGCCGGGATCTAGGTGCTAAAAAATAGGTAAACGGATAAATGAAAAGTACAGAGCGGTTCCACAAATTCATTAACTAACCCACCTTTTTCTTCCACGTAGCTTTGCTTCACCTCATTAATGCCCCCCTCATCGATATCGATGGCTGCCGTGTGCAACATGCTGGAAAGTCGTAGTTTTTTGGTGTTCGAAAGTCTCCCGAAGTTTGCGGTCTCACTATACAAACTTTTAAAACCCATATCACTCAAAATGTGAGGAACAAGCTCCACTGAGTAGGTGAATCTCAGTTTTGGTAGTTGCACCTCCACCAGTTGCTTCTTGGCCAACTTGATTAACTCTGTGAGATTCTCGTAAGTGGGCATTATGCACTTCATTGGCTTAAGGTCAATGGAACTTTTTAAAACAGAGCTCAATAGAATCATGAACTTGACGTCTTTATTGCCAGCCATTGGTAGAAGTAGCATTTCCGTTTCAGCCAACTTGGCATAGGGGTACCTAACTCCAATCTGGTGCATGGTGGGTACCAGCACAAACCTTCCCTCTTGATTTGGCAAAAAGTGTTCGTTAAAGGGACGATGTCTGGTATTTTTCCTGGGAAACGGGGTTTCCCAACGACCTTCTATCACTCCGGCACTTATCGAAATCATCTGTGTCTTTTTACTAAGATTACGTTTCCTTACCAATCTGGCTGTCATTGCGCTTGTAAACATATCCACTCTTTGGTTGATCTCAAACAGATGTTTTCCTGGATCCACAAAATCCATGATCTCCAAGTCACTCACATTCCTAACCGCCTCTCGGGCGGAATCGGTTATATCTATTGGTGTAACTAATAGAGTTCTGAAACCCTGAACCTTGGGCCACTCTCCGGAAATTCCCTCTTCCGGTGGCCACTGCCAACGACCCTTTAAGCTCTCCCTAGTTTCTCCATCTGACAATTGGTAGAGGGTTTGGAGGGCAAAGATCAAGGGCGGATGACATATGAGGCTTCCTCGAGGTCCTTGATGCCTATTCACTATATATCCATGTATTTTACCTTCATCGAGCAGTTCGTTTTGCCCCACTGCTAAATACAAAACGGAGAAGTATAATACTTTATCTGAAACAAAGGATTTAGATTTCACTTCTTAAAATATTGTTCAATTCAGTTACACTTCATGTTGAGGCTTTAGGTTTTGTAAGGAAGTTTCATCTCAATAGTGGGGTAAGAAAACTGCTTAGTAAATACAATTCGTTTCAGTTTCTCTTTTGATCTAATGGAAAGCAAAACTAATTTCCATATTATATTTACTATTAAGGTTTTTAAGATGATTCCTAAGTCAAACTCGTTGTTTAGCAGTTTATTAATGTATAGAAAAGAGGTAAAGGCCAGGACTTTTATTAGACATGCTTAGGGACCTAAAAACTCGCCAGTGAAGAGGACCTGATTTTCACTAACAATGGAGAAGTAGAATGGACGATCGGCAATGAACAACTGATTCGATCTTAACACTTTCGGAAAGGCCACTGAAAAAAATAAAAAGAAGGGAAATTAAGTTAGCATAAATATTCAAAAATCAGGCTCAACTTACAAGTGCGGACTTCAAATGGTTCTTCATTAATTCCGAACTCGTCGAGTCGCATGGATGTGGCATGCACCATGCTGGAAAGCTTTATTTTGTTAATAGTTAGCCTGCTGAAATCAGCATCTTTTTCATGAACCCGTCGAATTCCCATTCCATTGAGGGCTGTAGGTACTAGTTCGGTACGATATTCGAACTCAAGCTTTGGGATCTGCACATCCACGATCTCAAGATTTCCCTTCTTCAGCAGTTCTAGTGGGTTATACTGATTGGGTAACTTATAGGATTTCTTATCGCTGATTTGAGGACTCAGAAGAATTAGGAAAGTAAGGTTTTTTTTGAACGGCAGATGTAGCAGTTGCAGTCCTTCAAAGTCATCGTATAGAAAATTTCCTGTCATAACCATCGAATCTAGGACCACCGTTCGACTTCCGCCATGTTCATCGACTTGGCTATGGAAAACCCGTAATCCCGAGTTTCTGGGATCAAAACTTTGTATCCATTGGGCGCTTATTGTGGCTGTGCTGACGGATATCAGTTGGGTCTCCCCATTTAACTTACGTCGCTGCAGAATGGACGAAAAATAAGAGCTCTGGTGCGTATCCTTCAAGAACTCATTGAACTTAAAGAGACTGCGTCTCGGATAGGTAAAGTCAATGAACTTTAGCTGGGCCAGTTTAGCAATGGCTTGCATTCCGGAATAGAGTACTCCAGTGCCATCTGCTAGAAGCAGCGTATTCGTATGGTTCACCCACAATTTCGGACTTATTTTCGGAAGGGGTCTAACGTACAACCCATTGAACTCCTTTTGGGTTGCACCAGCCGTTAGAACCGAAAGAGTTTCGAGGGCATTTAGAACTTCGGGATGGTAGATAAGAACACCAGGTGGTAAGGGATCTCGACCCGTAATCAATTTGTGGAGTAGTTGGGGCGATAAGCTGGGGCTTGAGATGGCGGCACCCAGCAATAGAAGCTGCATTAGGAGCTTCAACCAAGGGGGGTCTGAAATAAAAATAAATCAATATAATAAATCAATAAATGAAATACTGGTCTTACGATTTATTACATTTCATTTTCAGATTCTAACGTTTTTCCTTTTAACACCTTTTGTTGCAGACTAGCTATAGGTATTGGGTCTAGCGTGGCAGTGGTTACTAAAATTAGTTACACACCTTATTCTTGATATTATAATATGCTTGGCTAATTGCTTTTGAATAAAACCTTGTCTTGATTATATTAGCTGTTTTAACATTAGATGTTAATATAGTTACTTCAGTTTACTTTCAACATTTTTCTGCATCTTTAAAAAAGAAATAATATATTCTTTTACAAAGACCACTTGCCCTGCGGTACTTAATCATCTTGCCATTTGGCGAAACCTTCATCTTAGTGCACTTCATTAACGCCATATAAATGGATTTTGGCTGGGCAAACGACTTGAACTCTGTACCCTCAGTACCCGAAATTCAGGCTCCGGCGAACGCAAAATTAATTAACGTTGCTGCAAACTTTGGCCACTACAATCTTTTGTCATAGTTCTCCAGCAGTTCCATTTGGTGACCCTCCTCCAAGTTTTTCAGAACGGAAAAATGTCACGCAAATAACAAAAGCAACGTTTTCCCATGGGGGTGGTTTGAAAGCGTTCAGGAATGAGCAAACAAAACTTAAAACTGGCTGGCAGCCATTTTGTGCAAAGTGTTTCAGTCCGATCCGCTGCATCCTCTTTTCCACGAATTTTCCCAAATAAAAAGAAGAAAACCCCCCGAGGACAGTCGGTCATTTTCGCCTTTCTTTTTTCTTGTATCCCACGAAAGGCGGAAAACAGGCGGGAAATTCTCTGGCATTTGTTTTTCTTTCGCAGGACCTTAACTTCCTTGAAAGAAAATGCAGAGCCCTTAATTATTTTTTTACCAACTGCCCAAAGTAACGTTTTAAGCACACAATTAAATGTTTAAGTGTAGCCGAGGAAAAGCTCAAGAAAGGAACAAATTTCCCAAGGCATAAATCCATGGATTTACACTGCGCGCAATGCAATTGGTGCAATTGCAACGTTTCATTTGCTTCGCCCGCGCATTTGTTTGCCTGTTTGTTTGTTTGTTGCTGTGTGTTTGCCGCCGAAATTGAATTTCTCTCTCTGGCTGAGCGGAAAACAATAAACAAGCCAAGTGAGAAGGCGACGGAGCGCAGCGGAGAAAAGCGAAAGAGAAAGGGGGAGAAAGATGGATGGTTCAAGAGAAAGGGGGGGGGAAGAGGGGGAAGCTGCCGGCGGAAGGAAAGCGAAGGTAACCAAGTTGCGTATACGCCACGTTGCCCTCGAACTGACTTTTGTTTTATGCAGCACTTTGGAAAAGGGGGTAAGTTGATTCTATTAGCAGTTTCGTGAGGGGAAGATTTTATTAAAAGCGAAATAAAATTATTTTCAGAACTTCTTAAGTGGTTGGTCTTGCAGCTAAAGTATACAATGCATTTATAATAAATACAATTAATAATGTTATTATTATTGTTATACTTATAATCATTAGTTTTAATCAGTTTCATAACACCACGAAAGATTTTCCATCATTTGTGTTAATAAGGTAATAAAGTTATCGAAGGGAACACTAAAATGAAAACGGAGGTAATACAATGATTTCAAATTTAATTTAAATATTTTTCATACATTTTAAATATGGAAATATAAGCTTTAACAATTTTAGTTAATTTAGAGATTTTCAAAAAATATTTTCTACCTTGATTCATATATTTTTAAATATTTTTTTTTTAGTTTTTTATTGTTATGTTAAATATTAAGATATTTATTTTAACTATTTCATTTTCAGTGTATGTAGAAGACATTTAATTTTTAAGGTATTATTATTTTTTGTATTAAACATTACGATATTTATTTTTAAGATTTCATTTTCAGTGTACATACAAAATATTTACTTTTGAAAGTATTAAAAAGATTTTTACAATTGCCTATAAAATTCGTTTTACTTCTACCAATAAAAACCAGTTTATTATTACCAAAAATAATATGTTTTGTGGTTCTAGAAAATTATGTATGAAAACAGTATTATAATATTTTAACACCATAAACGGACGAACCATCTATTAACGAAGAACTTAAGAGTATCTAGAAAGTCGCCTAACCATGCCATTTCTTAATACCCCCCTCCCTAGGGCTTTTTGCCGGCTGGTGTCGCTTTTCTTGGCACATTGTTTGCCCCAAACGGAAGGAAACACTTTCATTATCACTTTGGCGCTGCAAATTTATAGCGACAGCCGAGCGAAGTCGCAGCTCCTGGGAGCCAAATGCACGTATTCCACCGATATCTTCGGGCCTGAAGCGTGCAAAATGTAAAGTTAAGCGGAAAGCGATAAAGGTATTACCGCGCACGGTTGTGCAATCCCCTGTCCAATCGATGTCGACGGTGAAAGTCAGTTTCTGGGGCGGGATTACCGGCAGTTGAAGACGCACCATGGTGGCTTTCATTGGATTACTATTGCCCCTTTTAGTAGGGTCTGTTTGGGCTGAAGAAAGCGAGGAGTCTGAAGAAACGACCGAGTTGAGGAGCCAATGGGGCAAGGAGTACGGAGACTACAACTTTGCGGGGGAACTCTATAACCATGTGGGCTCTACCATGGCGGATGACCAGGATTTTGTGGTCTCACCTCTGGGGGTTTCCCAGGCCCTGGGATTACTGCTCTTCGCCGTGGGTCCCAAATCAGCGGCAGAAATCGATGCCGTTCTATATCCGAAGAAAGCCAATGCGAGTGGTTTAGCTCCTCGAAATTTTCTGCAGACTGGAGAATTAACTTATGCAACAGTGGCTGCCTTGCGACCTGATATCTATATAGATCCTATATTCCTAAAGGATGCCGCAGATCTGGATTCCTACGTATACAAGACGCACTTTGCCCAGCGGGATGTGCAGCCATTTAGTAACTTTCTCAACCTTAAGTCCCGCGGTAAAATCGATGTGGGTCTTCAGGAACTATTAGGGGATTATAATCCAGCTAATCGACTGCTGTTCTTCAATGTCCTAGACTTTACAGCTGAGTTCAGGTATGGCTTCCAAATTGAAAATCGACTTCTGGTTGCCAGAAGGACCTTGGCGTGGCACGGGTATATTCCGGAGTTGAGGACTCGAGTCTTGGGATTGGGTCTCAAGGGTTCCAGTGCCCTATTGCTGATCCTGCTGCCAATTCGAAAGGCCAACATTGAGATGGTGGAGAGCAGATTGCGGACCGTGGATGTGCGAAAGATACGCAGCCGATTGAATATAACCCTAATGAACATCAGTCTGCCAAAGGTGGAAAGTAGCAAGCTTCTGAATTTAAAGGAACCTTTGAGGGAAGCGGGCATAATCACAGTCTTTAACAAAACCACAGCTGATCTGAGTGCCTTTAAAACGGAGTTGCCACTGGATGATGTTATAGTCTACACAAAAATGAATATATTTAGCCAAGGCATCAATGGAAGATCTTCGAATACCACCAATAGTGATCAGATTTCTCAACTGGAGGTAGATAGCTTATTAGCCTTCGTCCAGGAGGAGAAACCAGTGCAGTTCGAGGCTCTAAGGCCGTTTATTTATGCGGTATTGGACTCGCGACATGTCTTCTTAATAGGCCGTCATTTTCCAAACTTGTGATTTTTAATTTGTATTACTAGACATCGGATTTTATGCAAAAAACAATTCTTATTAATTATATTTTTAACTTTGATTGAAAATACATTTTTCTATCTATCTAAAAAAATGTTAGTTCAAAGGTTAAGAGCATTGTTTTGCATTCAATCTGATGTCTACTAATTGCAATACATAAATAAAATACCATCTAACAAACTGTATTAATTCTTTATATTGGGGAAATGGTTTCACCTGAAAGGATGTAAAACTGCAAATTTGTTATCATAATAATCCAGCTGCTCATTAAACCTATAATCTTTGATCACTTTTCTTCATTTCTTCATTTGCTCAATAAGCTTAATGTCTCATTTTACTTTCATAACTTTATCTGTGCCTTTTCCTTCACCAATATTTCCATTTTCCTTATACTTTCATTCCTTTGACCATTCTCCTTCACCAATTGAATCATTTTTCCGGATAAACTACGCTTATTTTCATACTTTACTCCCTAGCAGTTTTGTGTTTTTCTTGTCCCTCTATTATTTGCCCTTTCCTTATTCATTTCAGCAGTTTGTTCTGGCCCATTCTGTCGGTCGTCAGCTTGAACAATTTGCGGAAATTAGCCAAGGTGTTTTATGGTCATCACCATCGACCCGCCCTCCACCTGCTTTTTCAGTCATCGGTTGAAGGAGCCGTGGCACTTCGAAGTGGATTGTTGTCCGGCAATGTGAAAATGTTTACTTTTTCTACGGTTTGCTTTTCCAACACTCCGCTCCAACCGTAGAGCTGCCTTTGGGGGCTTTTTAATTGAGGTCTAAGCCGTAATTAAGCAGCTCGGCCTTTTGCCATGTGCTCTAATTCTATTTTTGCAGTTTAATGAAGTCCTTGGCTGCAGGACGTTCCTCAGTTTCGTCCTCTCGTTACCTGTCACCTGGGCAAATTGGCCCGCATTATTCATTCACTGTCCCTTAAAGCTCTGGCCCAGGCCTGTGATACAGCCTGCCAGCCAGTCGTCGTTCTGACCCGGCTTAAATGCCAATATATCACTTGGCAGCAACGACACCTGGTCTATAATGGTGGAGAGTCTTATAGGTAAGTGTAGGTTTAGAAATAAGTATTTCAAAAATATGTTTGGGGTGTCACAAAAATCAATAGGGCTTTGAAATCAACTTTAAATTAAATTTTAGGTGCCCAAAAGTATGCAATGAATAAATTTGGGTCGTCCTTCTGAATGAATTTGTGCTACTTTTGAGTTAAAAATATATTGTTGCATACTTTTAAACACTTAAAGTGGCATTTAACAGAGGTTTCAAAACTGTAGTCGTTTAAATTTACATTTATTTATTTTTTATTTTATTTAAACAAACTACGTACTAAAATTAATATTTTAAAAGAAAGAAGAAGCGCTGGGAGCTAAAGTCCTTCGGCCCGAAATTTACATTTAATTTAGTGTATATTATATATTTGTAGCACTTAAAATTTTTCAAGGACTACTAAGGACCACTACTATTTTCACCGCAACTGTGTGAGTCCCTTTTGAATTTGTGTTAGTGCTGTGGAGTATAACATGCATCACACACACACACATGTCTTCACAGGATACTAATTATGATTGCGGTGGCATGGCAAGGACATTGAAGCGTCTGTTCGTCCTTGCACCTGCATCAGCCAGATGAGTAAATAGCTGCGTGTGTGTGCATAAGCCGATGCTTGTGAATGGGTGTGCTTTAAAAGCATCCACACAACTCCAATAAATGACGTCCGTATGTGAAAGGATATGCCTTCTTGGGGGCGATTTCAACTTGAGCCGAAAGTGAACTATTCATGGGGCAACCTTCTTTAATCTCCTTTAGCGCTGGCTAATTAAATTGTAATCTCCCTCCAGTTTTTGGCAAGCTTCTCTGGTTTTTCGTTGAATTTTTCTTTTCATGTGGTTCTCAAAAAAATGCTTTTGCTGGCGATTAATTAAATTAAATTTAAAAGGAAGAAATCTGAAAAGTTGCACCACTTTAAGTACATTTAAAGCTAAAACATATATTAAATCTGTTCTTAATTTACCTGAGTATTGTATATATTTTTTATCTTTATAAGACGATCTATGTAGGTATCGTTGACCTTTGTGTAAGACAGCTTTACTTCGATTTTTTATAGATTTCTATTAAAAAATGTAAATGCATTAACCCCTACATCCATCAATATTTAATCAAATTTAACCTCCCATTATCGACCTTTGTTCTGCATACCCCATCGTTAGTAGAAACCCAATTTATACCAACAACATTAAGCTTTAACCTTTGTTTTCCTGGCAGCAGTTCAAGCACCACCCCAGCGATAACCCCTGGGTATTTCAATTTAACTTGGTTACAAATCGTAAACCCAGTCCTCACCCCTTTGCAATTCAATAAAGAACTCAGTCCCAGAGCCCGGGAACCATCATAAATTTTCGTCATTCTCAGCTGCACCTTTGGCCGAATACATCTTACCATTTACCCAACTTTTTGCCCACCCCTTTACCGCAAAACACCTGTACTGCCACGCCCCGCTCCTCGAGCCATTTGTCAGGGAAATGGGTGGTTTTGGGGTTGGGGGCTGGGGACTTTGGGCCGGGAAAATGGGGCTTCCGAATAGGAATAGCTGCCAAGTCATGTCACTGCCTGCTCATCTACATACACGCAGAGATCCTGCGCCAGGATACGAGGGCAACTCGTATGCGAAAATACCTTCGTGACTCCCTGCCAACTACGTGTTGGGGGAAAGTCCCTTTCCCAACCCACACTTTTCCCCGCTCGCGACTTATATTTACTGTTTTTCAAATTGCACTTTGCAACTTTTGGCTGCCAGCGCTTTTTTTTCCAGATCCCGACACACACCCCTTGGCTTTTTGCCCCATGTGTTTATGGCTTCTTAATTGTGTGTCCCAGCCAAAACTTTTTCCTTTTCTGTATTATTCTTGTTTTTCCCCTATAGCATTGACAGTTTATGTTAATCTCGGTTGTCGGCACAGAAATGTGGTAAATACCCTTAATCAGGTTGATATTAATATTGATTAATTACCCGTCATGTTTGCACATATTCCCACCGTAAATATTGTTTTTAAAAATAATTAAAATGTTTTTGCCCATTTAATGCCTGATTGGTGGGCATAATTAAGCAGCTTAATTGAGCATGAATGGAATGAACGCAACTATTGATGGAATGATTAACTGGGATAAAAGGGGACACTGTGTGTAATGGAAATGATTATGGAGAAGTTAATTTAAAATGCATGCCTTTGTTATAATTTTTAAGCTCTTAGGGTGGCTTAAAATACATAAGTTGATTTATTTCCGTATAAAAATGTAAACCTCTTTAAACTTAAAATATTTAATAACTGCCATGTCTAAAGAATGCAGTTTATCTTTTTTTCATAAATATTTATTATGATTTTTAAGACTTACCTTAACATTTTCATAAGCTTCTTCTGAGTTATGCAAACATTTTATGTTTTAAGAGGTTTATGAAATTAGTTTCTAATTTTCAACTTTTGCCATCACATGCTGGCATGTGAATTATTTAACCTGAGCTCTTTGAAAACGTTTTAAGCCCCTCAGCTTAGATGCGAGCTTGTAGTTTAATGCCCAGAAGGATCCAATTGCTTTGCAGTCTTGTTTGTGTTAGAATTTTAATTGGTTGCAAAATCAATAATCAGCAATGCGGCATAAACTATTTATGTGTGTCAAACCAATTGCCAGACCTGCGGCCCACAAGTTAAAGTCCCTAAACCAACACAAGTGCCAGTTAAATAAATACACACACATACAAACGCATGACAACTTCCGCTTACTCACACCAGCAAAACAAACTGAACTTGAGTCAAGAGTTATGGCAGGCAAATTGACTTGAGGAAATTTTTGCTGCAAAGTATGCAACGCTTTTTCGGCACTCCATTTGTGTTTTTGTGTGTTTTTCGGGGGGTTTTCGAATGTTTTTTCGTGGGGTTTTGGGTGGTTTTTGGGTGGTTTTTGGGGTAATGGAGGGGAGGTGTGTCTGCCAGCTAAGCCGAGTCAAAATCTAATTGGATTTGTGCTCACTCAATGAACTGCAAACGAAAAGTGTTTTATATGATTATTCCACTGGGAGCCTCCGGGGACCCGAGAAATGAACATTTTTATTCCCACTTTGCACTTGCCATAGTCCATTAAACCAAAGTGCAAGTGTTTGCAAAATATGAGAAAGAGTACAGGGAAAAAAATCATGGTTTTAAAAAGACATCAGGAGAAATGGGAAACTACATATTGGTGATTTAAAAAAACTTTTAAAATGTGCTTTAAGGTATAACAAAGACTTTACTTTCGAATAGAACATTATAATCAGAATTTTATAATTAAATTTCTTTGAATTCTATATAATGATAATAATGATAGTATTAGGCGCAAAGATATATTGTTTAAATATTATAACATTTTTAAAATGAATTCTGATGCTTTCAATAGGAGTAATGGTTTATTTTAGAGATTGATTATAATAGGTATAGTATTTTATTCATTAAAAAATAAATTAAATACTTTTGGTTAACTTATATTTTTATAGGAATTTGTTCTCCCACCTTTAATTTTGTTCTCTGTGCCAGTGTATCTATTGAAATACGTTTTTCCCACTTGTTCATCTTTTATTGAGCGCCCTTGTGAAGGCGACAAAATATTTGCCACGCGACATTTCCAGCAATTAGGCGTAAAAACACGTAGCCAAGAATGGCGAACGGAATACCAGGGCATACTTGGGAATCGGGGGGTTTATCCATGGCGAAAATCGAAAAAAAAAAAAAAATGGGGAGCAACTCCTCCTGCAGTCTTTAATGAGACGGAAAGCGAGCGCCAATCGCAGCAATTAAAATTAATTACAGTATTTGTCAGCTTAGCCGGGCCAACTAAACCAACTGGCCACCAGTAAACTGGCCAGGATCCATTCAAAACCGGCGAGGGGAAATCGGAGTGTGGGAGAACTGCTTTGATTGCAATCGCGATCGTTAATTAAATGTCGAAAGGAATGTTGTTGTTGTTGTTGTTGTTGTTGCTGCATCCAGTGTTTGTGTTGCAGATGTTGCAGCAGTTGTTGTTGCTGCTGCCTCCTGTGCGTAAAGATCAGCCAAAATGGATAAGGGCCCAGTTGCTCTTGCCGCTGGCTATTTATATCTGCAGCACGTTGTTGCACGCAATGCAATGTACCTGCATACAAAGATACATTCATGTAGCCCATGTTGCAGCATTTGCCGATGCTGCCGCTGCTGCTGCATTTACTGCCGCTGCATTTACTGCTGCGGGCATTATCGCCCTTGATCTTGGCTAAATCGAAATCGCCGGCGTTGCGTGAAGTGTTGCAAATGAGTTTTTGTCTGGGGCGTGCATTGCATTTTCAATTGGTCGGCAAATTGGCAGCGCCAACGAAAACAGCCACCAAATCAAAATCTCAGGTGGCACAGCTGTATTGAAATTAGCTTTTCCCGGTTATTTGGGCAGTGCACCACTTATGGGAAACGCTTTTGGTCGTGAAAGGCGGATAGTCCAATTAACTTTAATCGAAGGTTTATGTAAAGCAATTTCTAACAATTAGTTAAAATAAAATATCTATAAATAGTATATGGCAACTATAAAAATGTATTTATTTTTCACAACTGAAATGTAGTGAATTAAGAAATTATAACCTGGGCTTAAAAATAAATATCTATATTATTTATTTCGTCAAATAAAAGCTTCGGTTAATGTAACAGTTAATATTTATATAATAATTTAGCATAAAAAAATATAAAAACCTTTATCTTTCATAAGCATAATGCTTTAAAATATAAGCTTATTAATATCACTGCTTAAATACATATTACGTATATTATTATTTTGTTAATTTTAAGCTTCGGTTAATGTAAGATTATTAATTTTATCTTAATTATAAACCAATCTCAAAAACTTTTGGATAGGTTTTTAGAATTCGTATAGTTTCTATATATAAGTATAAGTCACCATCTTCATTTTCTCTAAAAGTGTTTCCTATCACATTGCCATAAAACCACTTAGAAAATATTTATACTGGATATCGGTACACCCATATATTGCCAATATTTGCAAGGCAACGCATTGTATATGGCCAAATGCAGTTGTATAAACAGAAACTTGAGCTATCAATATGTGACAACAAACAGTGAAAAACTCGAGACTCGTTTTGGGGCCAAGAAAACTTTTTCGCTGCATAAGAAAAACTAATGAAAAATGCAGCGCAGAGGAAAAAGTTGATTGGTGTCGTCCTCGCATTTTTCCTATATCTCTCTGTCTCTCTCTTGCGCTTACCAAAAAACTTGGCCATGTTTCAATTGAAAGAGCCAAACAAAACCAATGAAAAGTCCATAACGAACGGCGGGCGGAAAATGCGGAAAACGGGGGGAGGTGCCGAAGCGAAGCAATTGAAAAACAGCTTCCGTCGGTGTTGCAAATTGTCAATTTCGTGGTCCGTTTTTTGCACTCGTCAATTGCAGTGTCAAATGCAAAGAAAGTTGTTAACCGAAAGCCAGGGAAATCTGTCGTGGAAAATAAACTTTGAACTTTTTAAAAAGTTTAATTAATATTGGTTACTGATTTGCAATCGTTGCATGAAACTTATTAAAGAAATGATTACGATTTGAAAAAAACCGCCTTCAACTACCATATCCCCCCCCCCCCCCCCCCCCCTCTCATACGCACATACACTTGTAATAAAAACCAACAACAATTATATGCAAATTAGCCACGTGCATGCAGATTTGTAGATGGCCCGAACGTGTGAGTGTGAGTTGCAAGCCGGGCTTACCAGGTTCGATGTTGCGACAGTGATGAGCAGCCGAGCCTTGGGAATAGCTAGAAAAGGTAGTAGAAATGAATAACGTTATCAAATTAATATTTTCGATTTCTTAAAGCAATAACTTTTATTATAAAGGAAACAAACATTTTTGATAGCTTAAACCCTTTGTGGCTAAAAGCTTGGCCCAACTTCGCAAACATTTTTTTAAAGTTTATGAAAATGTCCTTACCAAAAAGAAAATAAAAATGAGAAAAAATTCGGAAAAGTTAACAATGATTTTCGTTGGAATGCTTTTAAAATCATGAATGAATAGTAACGATAATTTTCTATATCCCAACACTTCCAACAGCTGAACCGCCCAGGAAATTGGCTTGTTCTGCCTGCATTTTACATTTCGGTATAACTTCCTATTAATACTTGCTTCAGTGATCAACTTATATTTAATATTTAAAATTAGAGGATTTTAATCTAATTAAAAATAATTCATCACCTAAAACCTTTAGGTCACCTTTATTTATCACCTTTATTTACATTTAGTTGGTGTTGAGATTAATATACCTCTTCAATATGAAATTAGTTTAAACTTGATATGAAAACTTGCTTGGTATTTGTTAAAGGTCCTTTTTATTAGTTGATGTGTTGTAAACTTTATTTGAAAGCTGTATGTTTAGGAGTTAGGCGTGCGTCGTAGGAGTCACCAACCTTTGTCAGGCTATGCGGCATATCAAACTGGAAACCCACTCCCTTTACCGACGAACAAAAAGCCGGAAGCAGCGTGTGCCGCACTTGTAGATACACCCAGACTCGTTAATTGCTACAAATTTCTAGATCGATTCGGTAAATTTTTAAGAACTTTCGTTCTCAAAGTATTAGGTTAAGGTAATCGTGGCTTATTTTCTTATGTTGCTATAACTTTCAATATAAAAGAGTCCATAATTTCCAGTCAAGCATTTGCACTTGTAGATACACACTCGTGATTTGCTACAAATTTCTATAACGGTTCGGTAAATTTTTAAGAACTTTCGTTCTCAAAGTATTAGGCTAAGGTAATCTTGGTTTAGTTTCTTATTGATGCTATGACTTATGATTTAAAAGAAACTATAATTTCTAGTCAAGCATTTGCCGCACTAAAAGCGTAGACCTTCTGCGAAACTCTTATCCAATTGCTGCGACATGCCAGACTTAGTCCCCCCTCCCCCGAGGCACATATCACATAAGGGTGGACCGCTCTGGCGTTCTCCTATTCCGAATTCCATATACCATTTGCCGTATACGGGCTCATTTGTCATTCACAGGCTGGAAACAACAATGTCTGGGGCAACAACAAAGGGTCTTTCTGTGTGTGTTTGGCTTATCAGCGAGTGTTTATCAGAAAGAAAGAAGTGACCCACACAACCACCCACAACCCTACGTCCCAAACCCCCCCTCTTAGCAAACCCATCGAACCTTGCAACTCGAACCTCGAACTTCGAACATGTTGCAATCCGTTGCCGGCTAAAACGGCATGGAAAATCATTATTCTTCAGTCGATTTTTGACCGTTAATTTAGCAGGTTGCGGTCGTGCGAGTGGAAGAGTGCGCGTGAATAAGGTGAATCCGTCGGATTGCATTTCTCTTCCTCTTCCACTCCTCACACCTACGCAGAGGTGTGTGTGTGCCAGTGTGTGTGTGCGTGATTTGACGAAACCAAACAACAACAACGACAACAACAACACAAATCACAGTCAGCATGCTAATCGAAATAGCTCAAAAGGCAACTGAGTAAAATCAAAGTATATAGTATAAACACAACTGCAAACACGACCGCAAAGTGTATATTTTTTGTGAAATTCGCCGAAACGAAATAGGAACTTGGGAATTTTTGACAGCAGAATCAAGGAGCAAAGCGGAGAGCAGAGAGCGGGGTAAGTTTGTCTAGGAATAACGGGAGAGGAGAGCTTGGCAATTGTTGTAAGCACGCGACCCGGCCGCATGCCATCTCTTTCCCCCCCCCCCACTCCCATTGCACCTGTCACTCGCCCCCTGGCGCCATCTCTTTCTCGCCTGACAGCAGATCAAACAAAACATTCATGTTTGTTGTTGCGCTGTTTGTTTGTTGCCTTGGTGTTCGTGCACCGTTAACTTGGGCTGACATTTTGCAGCCCCCCCCCCCTCCCCTTTCGCCACCTCTCGTTCTCGCTCTCGTTCTTGTTCTTGCTCTTGTCTTAGTCTTTGTTTTAGTATTAGTCTTTCCATCAACTCCCTTCCTCATTTTTTAACGGGCTTTCGACGTCTGCGGGCTGAAAGCAAAAACAATGCAGATATGCATTCCGTCTGAGATAGTTGCACTCGGAGAAATAAAGTGCACTAGAATTTTCAAATATTTTCATTTTTAGATTTATAATTTTAGTTAATAATTTTATTTTTAAAAAATATAAAATTAACAACACGGAAAAAATGTTAGAAAAATGTACACAGAAAAAACTCTGACGTTCTCATCTGAGATTAAAATGTTCTTAAAAATAGAACGACATTTTTAAGATAAAAAGGTTTTAATTTTGCTCGTATCAAGTTGAAATGGCGGTATTTATGTACACTGTATATCTCAACAAAAAAACTATTAGTTCAGTCCGTAGTGTATACTTAAAAGTTGTTAAATAAACTCAGTTAAACTTTTCTCTTCTCATTATTTCGTTCTAATATTGAGAACATTGAAACCAAAACACGGTTTTTAAGAACGAATGTTCTCAATTCAAGAACAATGTTCTTGGATATTTATCTCTGTGTAGATTTATAATTTTAGTTAATAATTTTATTTTAAAAAAATTTAAAGCCAACAATAGAAAAAGTAAATAAAAAATGTAGCTTATCAGTTTTCAGATTCAGACTCAGAGACTTGTAAAATGTTACAATTAAAATGCAAAAATATCTTTTTCTAGAAAACTATTGACTCTTTGATTTTTTACAGAATATTAAGATGCTATTATTGAAATGCAAAACTATCTTTTTCAACATAACTATTTAATCCTTCAGATACAAGTTTGAAACCCAAGCCATTATCCATACTAAGGAACCTCAAAAATGTAATTGTTAAGATTCTCTTTGTCCAATTGAGTTAATAATTAATAACTTATTTAGTCTCAATGAAATGTTACGAATTAAAAATGAAACCCACTTGCGTGACGAACTTCTTGTGGTTTCCGCTTTTGAATAAGTTAGATTAAATTTGCTTCGTTTCGCTTGATTAGGGTGTAAAAAGTTCTCTGCAGCAAAAAATCGAGGTTTTGTTTGCAAATTACATTTTTTATTGGGCATTTCCTTGACTTTGCAAGCTCGCCTCGTTCTTTTTTTTTTGGGGGCTCACAAAGAAAAATCAATAAACTTCATTTGATTTTTATAACCGCCCTCTGCTTTCCTAGCAGCTGTGCCTGTTTTTATATATTTGTGTTTTTCGGTTCGAGAAAAACCCTTGAATGGGCCCGCTTTGTTTTTGCTTTTGGCTTTGCCATGGCAGCACTTAAGCCACCTCTTCAACTCCCACTCTTTTAGCCCCGTTCTCGACTGTCTGGCCTGCGTGCGTTTTGCCGGTTTTTGTTTTGTTTTTGCCCTGAAAGAGTCTCTGGCCTAGAATCACAGGAACCAAAGGCAAAAAGCCAGCATTTCCCCTTTTGTTATTAATTATCAAAGACCGTCGTTAGCCCGACCCGCCTAGATTAGACAGTTGATTGTGGTACGGATTGGTGTCATGGCTGGAAAGAGAGGCTTTAATTATATGGCCGTCTTGTTAATCAAAAATTTTTATTATATTTTAGATTGTAATTTTTTTGGCATAAATAAGAACCAGTTCAGCTGGTCAAGTATTATTTTCAACTGGTTTTGTGGGGCGACTGTCTTTGCAAAGTTTGCTCATGTGTAAAAATAGATTAGATAAGATTAGATTGCTCCGGATATCTTTTGGGGCCGAGTGTTATCGTTTCACGGGGAAGACATTATTATGGAATATTTCGTTACCTAAATAAAAATAATTACTGCCATCCTGTGTCAGTTGCGTTTATAGGTCTTTATTGCCGAATAATTAACACATTGAATGTGAGGTATTTGTTTAATAAAAATGTGACTTGGCTTGTAGGGGTATCATTTTACCAAAAATATTTTATATGATGGCTTGTCTTGTTTGCTAATGTCAACTTCTTGTGACAAGAAAAGTCACTCATTCATAAATTTTTTATTCGCCTTTATACATAATTTTCCTAATGTAGCCATTTCAATTAAGCCAACTCCCTGTGACAAGGGAAAATGTCGCTTGTTTTAATGCCTGCGGAAACCCATCTTTTCCTTTGGCTTTTCCCCGCCTCGTATTTCCATTTAGTATTTGCTTAATTTCATGAAATGTACCTTCATCGCTGTCACTTGTCGTTTGCTGCCTGCGACGACGTGGGCTTCGTTTAATTTCATTTCCATTTTCATTTTCATAAAAACGGGTTTCAGGTGAGAAAGCGTCCCGGGTTCAGAGGTCTTCTCGGCTCTTTGGCTCGCTTGATGCTTGGTTGCATCATTAAGAAGCAGCGACGGCAATTAAATTTAATTATTTATGTCGGCCAGTGGCGTCAGGGCGAAGAAAAAAGGTTAAAGGTTGGGCCAAAGGTAAGACCGTAGATATAGGGGGCCACCTGTGGTCAGGCGGCAAAAGTTAAAGCTGTTGCCATTTATGTTAATTTGGATGAATTAATCACTCCGCATATTAGCATTCCCTTTGACTGGGCTTACATCATGGCCCGCTCTTTGTTTGCCACTCGTGATAGTTAGGCATAAAGTTATGGTATAATATCGACCAGGTGCCAGCTGAGGTTCCAATTCTTCTTGAACGGCCGCTTCTTCGCTTGAATTTCGCACGTCTGCACGTTCTCTATTGGATATAAAAAATAAAAAAAAAAACCGAGAACTAGGGAAACAGTTTAGTTTGCAGCAAAAACGAGCAAAAAACAGTTGTCAAAATGTGGTACATGGGAAAAAAAGCATTATACAATATTCTTTGTATTCTTGGTTTGCACGTTTTCGCTTCGGATCGAATTGCTAGCTGGTATCTAATGTACGGAATGTCTTAGGGATTGATGGGCGTTCTCAGGGGGAGGAGTTTTCGGATCGGAAGTACTCGGCAGCACGTTCAAGTAGTGGGGCGGTACTGATAAACCCTACCTTAACCCAGTTTAGAGCACTCTTGATAAGTTGGAGAGCGGATAGACAGAAGTATCCAATTTGGACAGATGATTGACAGGTTGTGGGAAATCAAGCAGGTGATGTGGTATGTTCTCAGCTGATACCTTTGAAGATTTGAATATCCTGTTTTAATTTTATAATTTAATATATTCCTTGTCTTAATACTTGCTCTTTAACTAAATTTAGATATTATACAATTCCCCGATCCAATTTTCCTATTTGCCCACTACTTCTCTATTTCCCTCTTTGTTTTCCTTTTCCTGCAATCTATTTACAACTGACCCACTAATTTATCTCGCCAAGAAACTTGCTCCTTGGAAGATTTCTTAAGCACAAAAGCCGAGTCCTAACTCCTTCCTCTCAGCGAAATAAGATCTTTTGTGAAAACTTGCCTTGTGCTGGTCTTCTGCTGATTTGGGGTTTATTTTTCATGTTTTATGTTTTGTTTGTTTCTGGTTGGCCCCTTTATAATTCGGCTTCCTTTAGCTGATAACAATGCAGAACAAAACTTTTTACCAGGCTTCTATGTACCCGTACTACCCTCGCACGTACACCCATTCATTCTGCAGTGCGAGTGCGAGTAACTCAAAGTTGCTGGAACATTTTGGCAACTGCTTTCAGCTGCTTTGCCTTTTTGGCTCTTTTATTGTTTGCCAGCTCCTCGTGAAAGGAGTGTGGAAAATCTGACGCGTAATTCATTACTTGTTGAGGGTTTGTTCTGGGGCCTTAGTGGGGCTTTTGTGTTTGTGCTTGCTTAGGCACATTTTTCGACGGATCTCCGGGGGTTTGCGGAAGTTTCTGCCGCGATATCGCGCAAACTATTTGTATTTTTCCAGATGGCCATATTTTACTAGCTCTTCGCCGGTCCACTTTCCTCTAATCTCCCTCCTCATTTCCCTAAGTCCCCGAAAGTCTGGCGTAATGTAAACAAAGCGGGCACAAAAATGTTTCAATGTGATAAGCCGTTTCTCGGATTTTATATACATAGTACGTATATATATATATATCCGCTCACTGCGAACTTGACCGTTTAACTCTTTTAAATGAATGGAAAAATATAATAATCTTGGAAATGCATTAAAGAATTTGAAGAATTTTTATGGCAATTTTATAATTCTGTTTACTTTTAAGTTGCAAAATCTTCAATGGAATTCCATTTGCATTATTACGTACTTAAAAAAGAAGAGAGTACAGATGGAAATAATGAAATTAAGTTGAGTTTAAAGGTTTTTGACCTAGTGGCCAGAAATTCTGGAGTAGCTTGGAGAATATATTTCCCACACCTTTCCTCAGGTTTCCCCAGGGCTATCCATGAAATTGAAGGGTGTTTTGTAATTTCATTAAGTCGGCCACGTAAAAAATGTTTACTCTTTTAATATTTAGTCAGAAATGCCAAATATAATCAATATACCATCCACATAGGCTGCATAACTAAAACCTCAAAACGCCGAGATATTCACTTAAGTATCTGTTAGACTCAACGCATAAATTTATCGGTGCTCATTTCGTATGCATAAGTTGCCGACGAGTATTCCCAGTGCGGGATCCTGGGGCCATATAGCCCAAATGAATACAATGTTTAACCATTATGTCAGGCCCACATGCGAAGGCTTTCTTCATAAATTCATAAAATTTCGTACACATAAATTCGCCGACAGTTTACATTTTGGCATGGATGGGTATGTGGAACCCTTTTGTTTATATGATAATGAGAGCTACTGCGCCTCTGTGCGGTACCCGCTGATTTCTGATTTCTCGCAGACAATCTATTTCGCCTGGTTTTCTGCCTATTTTGGCCAGAATTCCTTGCCTTCCGTTGGCCCAAAGCCATGACATGTGGCGGTCTGCTGGCCAATTTATGGCCATGGATACTATAAATTGTGGCCGGGCTATTGATTTGCTGTTGCCATTCTGCTGCTGCGTGTGCTGACAGTTGACAGTTGAGTTACAAGGTCATTAAGTGGGGCGGGAGGGGCGAGGAAGGGGTGGTATCCCGAACCCCCGAGCCTGAACCCGTTTTGTGTGCGTCATGAGATACAAATGTATCTATGTATCTATCGCACGCTGCGTGCTTGCCTACGCAATTACGGTTAATGTCCAATGCGTGGATTCATTTCCGTTTTAAACCGTCTCGTTTTTTTTTTGTTTGAGAACTCAGATTGATTGATGGATTTGGTTAGAGAGGCTGAAAGGTCACTGGGATGACTGGCAGCAATCCCTCATCTTTTGTGGCTGTGAAACAAAAGAAGGAGTGCACAAAGCTGATCCCTCGAATTGAGTTGTTCTGCCTTTTTGTATCCCACCGAGATACAAATCTTTTTGTGGCGTTTTTTTAGCTGCTGTTTCTTCTGCTGCTTCTCCGGCATTAGATTACCATTCCTGTTTTGGGTCAATTAGTTTGTTTGGCCGACTGTTTAACACCTCGATAAGGCTCTAACTGGAAATGGAAGTGGGTCGCCGTTGGCCTGAAAATGCAATGTGAAAAGATGCGAACGCTTTCACCCAACTCGAATCGAGAGATACGAGACACGAGATACAAGATACACATACTGACAGCTACTTAATCGAAGTAGCCGCAGTCTAAAGTGAAATGCGGCGCGGATTTTTATGCATTTGCAGCTGACCAAAAGCAAAACCCAAACCAAAACCCAGACCCGGACTCCAGATTCGAAACCCGAGATGAGTCTCCGTTTTCAGGGCAGATGACTTGACTGCCGCATTCCACTCAAAAGATGCTGCAGGCCCCAAAAAAATACACACACTCGTACATGTGTAACCCAAAGTCTGGTCTTTGGATGTACTGAGAAAAAGATATTTAGTATTTTTATGATCTTTGCTTTAAATTTAAAACTTAAAAATAAGGAAAATAGATTACCAAAGAGGTCTTGTAAATATGTTATCATATTTGATGTAAACTACGTTAAAAACTGGAACATCCTAATGTTAGGCAGTCATAATAATCTCCCCTCCCCTTTTCTCCCCGTGTATATCTTTGTTTTTGGTGGATGCAGGAGAACCTGTTTGGTTTGGGATTTGGCTTCTTTTTTCCTCTCTTGTTTTCTTGTATGTTGAAAATTTACGAGTTTGGCGAATACCCAGCGAGAAGAATTCAATGAACTCGTCTTCTAAGCTGGCTCCTCCGTCCGCCGGGCTAAGTGGGCAGATCCCAGACATGGTCTTAGGCCATGTAAATGGGGGTTCTCAACAACCCACCATTTCCCCATCTCCACATCTCCCCCTTCCACAATCTCCAGTACCATTCCGCCCAGAAATTGCTTTCGAATTGGATTAGCTGCATAAAAAAGTTTCTTTTGTAGGCCCACAAAACTTGTAGGCCGCATGTTGCAGTCGTGTTGATTTGTTGTTGCTGCCTTGTCCCAACATTTGTCTTGTCATTGTTTTTACATTTTTTGTACCTATTTCTATTTGTTAAGCCTTATAGTTGGCCTAGGCCGGAGGATGGTTGGATCGTTTTTGGACCCGGTCCGTGCGGCAATTAGCCGCAGACTCTGCTCCACTTGCCCCATCATCTGTGACAAATCTGCTCTCCAACCGCCCCACCCACTTGCCAAAAGATATTTTTAATTGTGGACAACGCACAATTAGTCCTCAAGTTATAATTAAATGTAGCCAAAGCTCTGATGGCCACTAAGCGACACTAACAGTCAGGCATCTAAGTTTTAATTGCCGTCATTTGGTGAAGTGCCTCAAATGGCAGAAACGACGGATGGGTTTTGGGGGGAAATGAACGGGGGAAAATCACTATAAATACGTTTGTGCGAAAGAACAGTTTTGGCATGCGATTTGAATGCGAATAAGTTTGTGGGGCCTCGGGCCATCTAAAATGGCCTGCACAAGTTGAAACAAGATATTCTTGAAAGCAAGTTAAAGTTCAAATTGCATAATAAATGTTATTTATAGTCAAAAGGAATCTTTGTATATAATTATTAATTAGTAAATGAAAATTAAAACTGAAATCTGACAACAAACATTGTAAATAATTGAACAAAGTACGCCACAAAAGAGCTTTTATTTGTCGAACTTGAAACTGCACTTAAATATTCAAATACTGAAATGGCAATCAAGGATTTTCATTTTCTCAAAATCTAAGACATATAAAACTGAAATTGTTTTAAATTGTTAAAATTGAACACCAGCCTTGCAGTTTCTTTTTGTTTATAGCCCCAAACGTTTTCCCAGCAAATCATCTTTTATTCAACACCTTCACAGATAATATTCAACTATTTTAATTGAATAAACAATAGATTTCCAAGGCATTTAACTGCCTAGATCGGAAAAAGCACACGCAAAAACATCTTCAATTTATGGCAACAGAAGCGCAAAGGCAGCTCTAATGACTTGAACTAACCTTCGGCAACAAATCACGGCTGTCAGAAGCGGCGGTCGAAAGATGAAAAACAAATATACAGAAATATAAAATACAAATACAATGGCCAGCAGAAGATTTAATAAAGCACCACCGACACCGAAAGGCCAATCGAGAGAAACCTGTTGCAATTCCTTGAGTTTTGCCTCCGACGACGACGGGTTTTGTTTAGTTTATGCTTTTCAGTGCTTTGTTTTATATACCGAACTACCAGCTTTTTGTTGCAAAGCGCAGAGTTCTGCTGGTTTACTGCTTGTTCACAGTTTTTCCTCTGTTTCGGCATTAGGAGGCATGAATGTTCATTAAACCGTAACCGCAGCGCCAGAATCAGCAGAAGTTGTCAAGCTCTCGAGCTCTCGAGCTCACCTGAGCCGAACATTGCCGCAAATGCCAATGCAAATGCCTCAGGTGAGCCGAAGTCACCTCGGACGGGGAGAGCCTATCAGTGGCATTTAACCAGGAAGGTGCCAATGACGTCTATATGGTCGACGAAGTCGGGGTGCCCTTTTCGAGATATCTAGATAGGAAATACCACAAAAATATATGTATTTTTGAAGTTCAAACGATTTGAATGATGTGAAAATTAAAATTACATTTTAAAAGAAGTAAAGAAGTAATTTTAAAAGATTGTTTGATAGTAACATTATAAAAAAAATTAAAATATTTAATACAAACGATAGTATGATAAAAAAATTAAGATTCATAACTGGCAACAAAGATTTTTTTTGAAAGCAATTGAAGTGTTTTATTTAAAAGATATTTTATTAGCAACATCTTATAATTATTTTAAATAATTTAAAATGTTTTATTTAAACTATATCTTATTAGTAAACTAAAAGGTTTCATTTAAATAGTATTTAAACTTGTATCATATGATATAAAATTCAGAATTCATTACTATTAACACTTAATAACTATATAACTACTATAACTACTTACTATATATGCTTTAAAGCTTTATGTAAAATAGATCAAACAAAGTATTCCCTCTTTAAGAACATAGGCATTACAACATTCACGAAAATAAACAAAGTTCTTAAAATTTCTAATTAAGTGTGTTTAAAGTTTTGAAACTGTTCTAAACTCTTCCACTCTACCATGCCAATCATTATGGCCCGTTAAATTGTTTAGATAAGTTCAACGTAACTTACACAATTTTGTTGTGCCTCTTAAGAACCCAGCTATTTATACAAAACTTCACATATACAAAGTATGCCAAACAAATTGGTTTTTCGCAAGTCAATTAAAATTTTAGTTTCGTTTAAAGTAAATCGTATTTCCTATTTATCTTTATGTCTGACAGCAAATAAACAAAATTGCCGTAAAATAAGCAAGACCCTGGGGTTCTTTTACGGGCTTTGGCATAAATAGATGCTCCACTCATTATATCCCGATCCTCGTCAACTGCCAAACACAAAAAAAAAAGGTTTCAGTTTACAACTCGGGTTAAAAAAAAGGGAAAAATGCCAGCACGACAGAGTCAAACGCGCTTTTGGCCTTCGGGCATTAAACTTTACGTTGCCATGGGTGCTTGTTTTTTTATGCTCCTAACTTTTTACATTTGTGGCAAATGTTGCATCATCATTAATACAAAACGACCGCAGCAACAACAGTACAATCGGTGATGATGTTTCGCTTGGTTTGCGTTTGTGGTTCCACATCTATAAGGTGGCCCCCCGCACCTTCTATAGGCCACAGTCTTTCCACTTCTTTCGCCTCTTCATCTCGAATCGACACTTTCAAATGCAAATGCAGGCGATGATGACAGCCTCAGCCTCTCCTGTATTTTTCATGTTCGACATCACGGGAAGAAATTAAGATCGTTTTGAAGCTGACTTTATTACCAAAATTAAGTATTGCATTGCAAAAAACTAGTTCTGCATTATATTTATGGTTAATAATATTATATGTCTATGAAGAGGGATCATTTAATATTTTAAAATTAAAAGTATCTAAAGAACTTAAATTTTTTTGCATACTTATGAAATTTTATGTTACATACAAAGATGCTGTATTTTTCTTTTAAACGATCATTTAATATTTTAAAAACTAAAAGTATCTAAAGAACTTTAAGTTTTTTGCTTACTTATGAAATTTTATGTTACATACAAAGATGCTGTATTTTTCTTTTAAAGGAAAATGTAATACTACTTTATAGAAGTCTGAAGAAAGTCTTCTCCTTAATCATTCAAAATTGTACTTTCTAGAGATTACACTAAAAAAGTCTGCCTTGTGGCAGGAAATTTATAATCCCATCAATTAAAGTCAATCTCTATAGAGGTACTTTTTAAGCAAAGTTCATTTCTTTTTCTAAAAAATGTTTGTAAATTGAGGATAAAGTAAAGATTTGTTTTTAGCATTTACGTTAATGGTTACATTTTCTATCTTTACCACAAAAGTCTGCCTTTTGAAAGTTTACTATAATCTCACCAATTAAAGTCAATCTCTGAGGTACTTTTTAAGCCAGGTTCACTTCTTTTCTTCCCAAATTCCTTACAATTTGAAGAAGTGAAGATATTTTTTTCTGTGCCCCCGTTTAGCTGTTGCGTTTGAAATGCTAATGGTTAATGGTTAATGCCGGGCCTATGCGAAGGTGCAGTTCATGAGTCAGCCCAGCCAGAAAATGTCAGTTTGATCAAAGAGCAGCAGTGGGTTAAACCTGAAAAAGAAACAGGCTGTACTCAGAGGCGACTGCAATTTATCACAGGTTGCAACAGAAAAATTTGTAAAATGCATTCAGGTGGCGCAAAATATTTAAAGCATGCCACCAGGGCCAGATAGTCCCTCCGACTTTAGTGAAGTCATTAAGCTGGAAGTTAGGTAACCCATCGGATGGCTCGCCATGAGGCAATTTTCCGAGCCCTGCAGCAGCCACAACAACCAACAGCCAACAGCCAACAACCAACATTCAGCATCCCAACAGCTGAGGCTGATTGAGCCGTAATTAGGCGGCTGCTTCATCGGATCTAGCCAGGTTTTTCTGTTTTCTCAATTTTATTTATATCTCTTTTTCACCGGCGCTGTGTGTGTTGCAAACTTAATTAGATGAAGCCGTGGTTATGTGGGTCGCCTGGTAATCAACACCCGCAAAATGTGTTACAGATATACGCAGATAAAAGTATAATTTGAAAACTCCCAGCAGCAAAAAGCAGTCAAATTGACATGGACGGCCGCGAGTCATGAAATGGAATTCCAGGCACGTTGGAAATTAACCAAAAGGTGTATTTACTCGTGTGTATATATTAAAAAAAAAAAAAAAAGAAAAGAACAGTGGCACAGAATAAAAACCATAACCGAATAAAGCGAAAACTGGGCACGGTCCAAAAGGTGTTGAGGTGACCAGCGACCGAAAAGGCCGAAAGACCAGGTGAACAACCGTCTGATTGCCTTTTGGAGATCTTTACAGCTACTTACTTATGCCGGTCTCGACCCATCTCTTTCACTCTCTCCCCTGCCGTCTCTTTCTTTTATTTGTATTCCTATTTTCAGTGGCCAGAGGCACCTGATTTTTCTGTTTTTTTGTGTACTCTTTTTGTTTATTCCAACATGTTGAGCACTCTAATTGTATTTGTTTATAAACAAAAGAAAGCCTGTAGAAAAAACAATTAAAACAACATCACAGTGGGTGGAATATGTATCTCGTGCTGTTGCAATTAGGGTTTAACCAACTGTAGCTGTAAATAAATTAAAATTGAATCATTATGAGTGCATATTTTACACTGCATTGAAGGTCTAATTAAGTAATTTAACTGGTTAACGGTGCGTATGCTTGTTAATAATTCAGCTCTTTGAAAATAGTATTCTATGTAATTATTTATGTGCCCTTGGGTAAAAGCGTTATAAATGATTGGGGAGGCTATTTCCCAAATCAATTTCCACGAATTCCAAAGGTAGCCACCCTCTTATTATCTTAAACCATTAGGCAATCACATTTATGTTAATACTCCATCATGATTGTTGGCTAATTCTATTCACTGCCTTTCTTTACATAACTAATATCAGCATTCACGGAACATTTCCCGTTCCATTTTTCATAAGTCATGATTATAATTCCCTCTTATTTTCTTCGAACTTTGGCTAATTTTTTGTTTTGTTTGAAGTTATGTAAACTTAATGCGCCCCGCATCAATGCTGGTAGCTCTGACTTTTGTTCATTCATATTTTTGCTGCCATCATCATCATCTGCCACCATCGTCATCGTGTGTCTATCCGTTGGATCACTTTCACTGTCGCGGGTTCCCCCAGGGCTGTTTCGCGTTTGTTTTTATAGATATTTTTAGTTTTTGCCATGTCGATATCATCAATGAATAAATGCGATAAATGTTTATTATATTTTATTTAGGGCAGTGTTTTTCTCCCCTCTGATAGTCAATTTCTGTGTAGTTTGTGCCCTTTTTTTGGTTTACCTTTTTGTTTTGATGGAATGCACAAAAGCGAATGTTAAAATTCATTTGGAAAATTATTTTTGTCAAATATCTGATATGCATAAATCTCCCAGTAACAGAAAAAATGCCCTTTGAACAGCAGTTGCACTTCTATAAATACGTAAATGTAAACATTTTTGCCAACCAACGGGCAAATATTTGTTAACAAAATATACATATGTGTAATGAATGGAAAATGTAAAATGGATAATGGGGCGGTGAGGAGCTAAGTAAAGAATTGCGGAAAGGTGCAAACATTCTGTTTTGTTATCCGTAATGAATGTATGCAAATAATTGGCGTATTGAGTGCAATGAATTTACAAGCATGTGCTTTGCTCTCGATATCTAAATATTTGTGGTGCTTTTATAAAAAATAAGCACGTGGCCATCAGTCAGCCTTTTCTTTCCTTTTCGATATCGCTATCGGTGATGTGTCAAACTGTCGAGCTATTTCATGGAATTCCGAATGGGTTAAGTGATTGATATGACGTCCGTATTAGTTTTTAAATTGGTTTCCTTGATTTCTTTGAAGATAAGCGAGCGTTGATTATTACCACAGTTCAAATTCAAGGTTATTGCGAATTTTTCAGCTTTTATTTATTTGAAAACAAAACAGAAAACTAGATAAGCTTTGAAAAATACTTTAGTTTGAGTAAGCTGTTTGAGTTTAAATGGTTAATCGATTTGTCTTTCAGTTCTTTTCTACCTCTTTGTACCTCTATTAATTCAAATACCCTTTTGCAGATTTCTTATTTAATTTAAATAAATGTTGGGAAATCTAAATACTTGATAAAGTTTTCTGAGAATGACTATGCCTCCCTAATTACAAAACATAAATAAGGCTTATCAAAATAGTTGATAAGGTAGGGGTTCCTAAGTAATTAAAATTGGACCACAACCGGATTCTAATCTATAGTAAAAATTTTGGAAATATATTTTAGCATTTAAGCCTAATAAACATCATACTTTTATAGTTTTTTAAATGTTTCTTAAAATGCAAAGCTATAAATATGAATTCTGCCAATATCATACCTCCATACATATCGGAAATCAATATAGTAGTAGATTCACTTCCCTGCAAAATGTGTGCTGCAAGTTGCAATTGACTGAACATGTTTAGATTGAAAATGAAATGTATCTGTTGCTGTGGGTAGCAACGGCAAACTTGGAGATACCGATACACTGCTACCCACACTCGCAGATACAGGAAAGTGCAGCCACACACTCTTCGAGGCCATCGCTATCGTCACTATATCGCAGCCGCTTCGCCTGCAACTTTTACAATCGCAGCTAATTAGCAAATTCATGCTAATTTCGAGTTGTAACAAATAAAATTACAACGTGCACGTGTCGCTTTATGTAATTAGTTGCAACATGTTGGCAAAAGTTTGAGCACTCAAGAGGCCGGAGATATAAGTCCTTGCCTCGTTTGGGGTGATAAAGCAAAAGTTATGTCCCATGGGAACGAGAATGGGGAATTGGCGCATCCGGGAACCGAGAAAGCTGAGGAACCGCGAGGCGCATAATTCATAATGAAGATGTTGTAAAGAGCGATCGCTCCAAAGTCTAGACAAAGGGAGTGCTCGTTTATCACAATGCAAAAAGAGGGCTTCCAAAAGGGGCCGGTCCTGGTCCTGGGTTTCCAAAAGGAGGATGGTCCCCCGAGTCCAAAGGAAGTCTGCGCATAATTACAACTCTTATGACTTGGCCCCGACGTCCCCGCCTTTTTTCTATGGACCGTTGGGAGATGTCCACGGGACACGATGGGAGGGGTCTCACAAAAGCTACCATCTTTAATGTTAAATATCTTAGGAAAAGAAAAGTATCTGTTATAAGAATTTTAAAATATATTTTTAAAAGATTGGTATCTTTATGAACTTTAATATATTGATAGATCTTAAATAGAAGATCCTATATTTAATGTCTTAGTTTGGACCATTGGAAGATGCCCACGGTACACCATTGGAGAGGTCTCAAAAAATGGCGGGAAGAAATAAATAAAAAATAAATATCTAAGGAAAAATTAAGAACCTATCTTAAGAAGTGTGTAGTACTTATAAAAAGATTTGTATCTTAAGAATCTTTAACATATTGATAGAATGTAAACCTAAGATCCTATACTTAAAGATTAACTTTTGAGGTGCCATAGGGACACAAAGAACCGATCTTAAGAATTGAGAAATATATTTGTAAAGGATTGTATCTTAAAGATTTTTTAATATATTGATAGACCGCAAACTTAAGATCCTAAACTTGAATATCTAATTTGGAAGATCTCATATTTCAAATTACATCCCCTTCGTGTCACGAGGTCATTTCCATTTTTAAAACCGGGCAGCTACTGAAAGCCTTTGCAGGTCCAAATCGATTTTAGTTATTGATTGTAATGATTCCTTGGGCCCCATCCTTCACGAATGCTTCCCCTTGGTCTCTATCCATCCTTTCCCAGTGCTATGATTAATTTTTGTGTCGAGTCAGGTTTTGTGGACTCTTGTTGTTGTCGTTGGCTGCTGCTGCCTTTTGTGATTTGAAAAATTAGTGCAAACTGCAAATGATCATAAATCAAACAGTTTTGTTGATTGCATTCGAAGTGGCCACAAATTGCATGATTCTGCAATTTCTGGACTGCATCTCCTCGCCAAACCTGCAGTTTGCATTCCCCGGATGCTGCTGACACGACAACAACATTGGGGTCTTGTCCCTTGGCAACCGAGAGGTGGGGGACTTTCAGATGGGTTTTGGGTTGGGGGCAAAAGGGCATTCCTGTCCATGGTAGTTCCGCAAATAATTCGAATTTTTCAGACGCAAAAACAACTATTGCCTGGCATTTTTATGTCCTTTGCGCTTTTATTGCTTGACTGCAATTTTTATTGTATTGTAATTAAATTACGTGTGGCAAGGGGATAAGTGCTCTTTTAGGTTTTAGGAACATCAGCAGAGCCGGCTTTATCTATGCCTTAAAAATTCCGAAAAGATTCAAGTCTGTTTAGTTATGATGACGAGACCCCGTGATAACTGGTTTTCCAGCTATGTAAATTCAAGCTCTGACTTTAGTTAATACTTGAAAAAGAGGCATCGCGTGTGTAGTTATGGCCACACGACCTTCGCTCATCGATGATTATGCGGGATATAGCATTGACCACAGCCACTCAAAACAGTTCAAGACAATTGCACAAAATTAACTCCCATATCCGATGATGATGATGATGATGATGATGATGATAGCCCCATGACGTAAGCCCAGCACTTTGCCAGTCGATCATTAGCAAATAATTTGCGCCATTTATTTGGGAAGCGAGAGTTGAGTGGTGGGATACCTTTCGGCAACATGGAATCGTTCTAGTAATCGGCTTAAAGTTTATGGACCACCATTTACCTTAATGAACTGCCATCGAGGTTTTCAGCAGTTTGGGTGGTCAAATTCTGTAAGTAGCTTAAGGTCGATCGCCACAACATATTTTGTTCTCGCCCCGTCTGTTTTATTTTTATCTGGCTTTCGGGCAACATTGTATGTTGTATGCTGTTGTTTTTAAAGCATCGTTAATTAGTTTTGCCATTTCAATTAGCCCGGCGATGTGTCGTCGAGATGGGAGTTTCAGTTGGCCCATCTATCTGGGTGACTTGGTCAGCATATCCATATCCACATCCACACGACTGCTGCCCACACCATATAATATATATATATACGGATCGGCGTTCTTTGCCAAACTGTCTGTCCTCGTGTACCTTGAAGTAGCTGGCCAACACCTAACCGGTTTGGCATAGGGAAAATGGCAAAAAGCAGGAAAAATATGCGATAATACAATGTATGTGGGCGTTTGAATTGAACCCGAGAGAAAGCCAAGTAAAGTGGAGAGGAGAAATTGTCGGAAAGCCCGCTGGGGGACACTAAACCATATTGATTAGCCGGTGACCCAAAATGAAAATGTTTGCAAAACGTTTAGGAATCTTGTAGGCTAAAATGCAGATCAGGGAATTTCTCTGCATACCAGATTTCACTAGCTTTGAAAGGGCATTCAAGATAATTTAATCAGTAAATTTCTCAAATAAGTAGGTGCTACAAAAACTAAGTAATGAATTTAATCATTATTTTAATTTTAAAATCCACTTAAATGGTTTCTCCTAAACAAGCGGCTGATATTTTTCAGGCCCATAAATTCCGAAAATTAATTTCATTTTTAGCATAATACCCAGACTAAAATTAAACCCTTTATGGCTATGGGAAATATTGCACTTGCCTGACCAAAGCGGAAATGAAAACTCCCCCTGCAAACATATGGGCCCAGTGTCATAAATTCACAGCCTTACAAAAAATAATTAAATACATTGTAATATATAACTACAAGCACTCCATTATCTTGTTGATAATGGGAAATTTATCGAGGCTTCAGCTAATGTTCTCTGTGCATATTTTCCTCTAATTGCAGCATTTGTGGTCACGCTCTGTAAGAAAATCCAGGAAGCGGGGAAGGAAACCCAGGCAAAGGTGAGCAAACTGGATGGAAAAACAAACAAATTTTCAATGTCAATTTGTAGTTGGAATTTATGATAGCCATTGTTTTGTGCGCCAAATATGGCTAACAATTTCACTGAACATGCCCGGCTACTTACGGCCAACTAACTGGCCAAGAGACCCGGCTTTCATTGTCTCGATTGTTGTGTGGCTGCCTTTTATTTATTTTCCTTGGCTTTTTTTTTGTGTGGACCCTGCTGTCGCGGACCCGGCTCTCGCTCTTGGCCTCGTTATTGTGCCAAATGGCCATAAAAGGTTAATTGGGTCCTTAGCAACTCGTCTGCAACAAATAATGCAGGCATTCCGTAGACCTGGGCGACTGCTTCTTCTACCTAGGCGCGACATAGAAAAATCTTAATTAGTTAATTAAAACAACAAACAACTGCAGTCGCGACAAGAACTGGTCAACTGTTTCAATGGTCCTCTTTTTTTGCCCACTTTTAGTCCTCTTCAGGTCTTTGAAGTTAGCTACACAGAGAAAAATATCACAGGGAATTTTAAATTATATCCCAGAACCGAATATCTGACTTAGGTTTTATTAAGATTCATTTTATACTCTTCATACTAGAGCTGCCACTTTGAAGATACAAATTTAGAAACGTTTAGGATTGTATTTATTAATAAGTTATTATTATTTTACCGAGTTTTATCTCGGCCACTTTAAGGATACAAACTAAGAGGTGTATAATACATTAATTTTTAACGAAGATATATTTATATTATATTTTTTCCTCTGTGCACCTTTCCGTTCTGTTTTCCAAGGGCTGACTGCAAGTAGTTCACTTGGGCTACTGCATAATTCATTCGGTTTTAATGACATCGAGGCGTGGATGCTGCACTGGGATAGAGACACGTTGTCTGGTCCTCCAAAGATCTATCCATTCGCCCCTTCAAATCCCTCGAGGTGACATTAAACTATGAAAGGCATTTAGTTTAGCGATTTATATAGGCGACTTTTTGACAGTTTTATGTCGCCCAGACCCAGATACAGAGACAGATACAGATACAGAACCAGATTCGCGTTGTCCGCCGATAACGAGCTGCGAGCAGCTGAAATGTTCCTGCAGCCTCATTAAATGGAGCGGCAAATGTTTATATATATTTATGTGCCGGCAACATTCGCCCCACAAATACTCGTTATCCTTTGGCCATCGTCGATGCAATTGCCTGGCAGGGATTTATTTGCTTTTAAGCAGTTTGTAATTGCCGTACATCCAATCCAACGTGCAAGCAATGTAAGCCACCAGTGATATGTGTGTGCTCAGTGGCAGGAAACGCCAAAGGGTTCTGAGTTTCGGTCCAGAGCAGGCAGCTTAGTTCCCAGGGGAGACCAAATTGATTTTACCTTAACGAACCGCATTAAAACGGCAGAAGTGCAAATAGATTTAATGAGGAATTGGGCTGTGGGATACAGCTGTTGGAATAACTCAGAGAAAACTATAAATTCAAAGGAAAGTGCTACAAAAATAACTATATTATACTTACTGTTGCTTTTTTAAAACGACTGGCCACACTAAATGCATAGTGTGACCATGCAAGCAAGTGGAACTAACATGTTTTTGCATTATTTCTTTACTGTATGTACCTACAAACGTTATCAAGCTGTCAAAATACTGAACTTTCTATATACACTTTATAAAAGGATTAATAATTTCAAAACTTAAACTTGAAAGTTAAGACAACAATTTTTGCCAAACCATACAAACTTCTTGACAGGTTCTAAGCCCAGTCAATTTCCATAAACTTTTTATGCAATATCATTTATGATCTAATTTGACTCATCTCCATTTCCCCTTCGTGCGACCTTTGCCAAAAAATGTAAAAACTTTTGCTCTGAGCAAATTGTTGGACATGGCAAACCTCTGCGAGAAATTCACACAAATGTTATTTTCAATTTCTTCTAGCTCCACAACTTTTATCCTTCCCTGATTTGGCTCCCTTTTTTTCCTCCTTTCCTTCTTGACCACAAAATGTAAGGCTTAATCTGATGGCAGCCGACATCAGTAGCCTAAAAAAGGACAAAAAACATATATTTAATGGAAGTATTTTATGGGCCTAGACATGGAAAAATGACCAATAGCCTTTGGGGGAGAGTGAGGGGTTAAAAAGGGCGTTGTGTGTGGCCCACATACGGAAAATGAAACCATTTTTGTCATTTGACAGGCTATTTTCAGGCGTAACATTTTCGATTTTCCAAGCCCCCTCCGCTTTTCATTTTCCGCCACAACGCAACCGAATTATCTCCCCCCAAAAAGGGGCACTAAAAAAATAAGAGAAATAAAATGTGAGCAGTCTGTCCTTTGGTGACCCCAAAAAAAATCCTATATAAAATCGGACGATGATAGTTTATACAGCTAAAAGCAGGCATATATGTGTGCGGCTAAATCTGTTGCCATTTCTCATGTTTCAGGGCCTGGCCAACAAAACTGCCAATCTGCCGGGCTCTGCGATGGTGTGGAATATTTAATCGAGCTGCCACATTGAAATATATTGAGTGCATTACCAAATCCAGCAGCCGCTCACAACTCAAATCTAGCTTTGGGCTATCATTTGATTAAATCTAAATCTGTTTACGAGCCGTACTTTTCCCGCCGTTTTTCCCTTTTTATAGTCACAGACCCCGTTGCGAGTAATAAATTAATATTCCCCTCTCTTTCCACTGTTGTGTTTTGTTTTTGGTCTTTTTGTTTGCTCGGGGTAAACCTGAACAAACAAAATTAACGCTGACAACTTGTTGTGTGTGGCTCGCTCTTTTTCAGTAGTTTGGCAAACAATTTCAGTGGTGGTTTGTTTTTGAGGAGTTTTGCTAACGAATTAGGGGGCATATGATTATTTGTTTGCCAGTGTAGAGAGATAAAATTGAAAAGTTTTGCTCTAAATAGAGGTGCTAAATAGTATCATGGTGAGAATAATTTGCATAAATTGCTAAAGCTTACGCTTTTTTGAATAGATTGTTATTTAATTAAGTGCGAGTTGACAAAATGATTTAGGGATCAGTCGTAAATGGTATATTACACCGATAAGTAAAATTACAGAAACTATTAAAATATTTCAGAATGAAAGGGAACCTAAAAATTATTGTGTCAATTGTTATCAGGACCCAAAATGATCATTATTTTTATAAATTAAAGTATTTTTGGTCAATTAATGGTTGATTTTTATTATAATAGTTTCAAATAACTAGAATTTTAAATTTTTATTTAAAAAGTCTTAACTAACAGTTATAATTGATTTTTATTCCAAAAGTGTTTTATAACATGTATAACTTATAACTTTATAACTTTAAAAAAAACAAGACTCACAGAGAAAAAGTTTATGTAGAGTTACACATTTATATAGTCCATAACGGGTAGTGGTCTAATAGGTAAAACCAATTTATTTCAGTGTACAATATTTCAGTTTGTTGAAAATTAGTTTCTTATTCAATTTGCCAAAGTTGATGGCCAAATGGCCAAGGGCCAGCCGTATTGAAAGCGGCGAAATGCAATTCCCGCTCTGAAGTGCAGGAAAAACCAACAAAAATCGGAACTCAAACAAAAGCCGAAAAGGCCAAAAGGCGGCGGGTCCGAAAAAAGCACACAAAAAAGAGGAAAGAACCGTGAAAATCGTGAAGATGCCGCCGACTGGTCAGGTTGAAAAATGGCTCGGCATGGAAATGGAATTGAGGGCCCAAATGGCGTTGACTTCGAAAACTGAAACTGGCAAAAAGAGGCAAACAAATAAATATCGAGGTCGTGCAATAAAACAGAGGGAAAACGGACACTGCAGGTGGAAAATGCATGCATATGCAAATGAACAATTGATTTCCTTGCGGCTCATTTCGAGTTTTATTTGAATCGAATTTTGCTTTAAGCCTGGCTCTTTTCTTTTTTCTCCACTGGGACCTGCTGCGCCTCTTTTTCCTCATTTATTTTGGCCAACTTGCTTGACCCCCAAAATTAGTTTGCGGTTCCTGCTTGTCTTTTGGCAAGGCATTAGACTTTAGACAGGGGAATGTTGACCTTGTTTTTGGGTTGTGCAAGTGCAAGGTCAACAGAAAAGCCCAAAAACAAAATAGCTGAAGTGGAATCAGAGAGTAGAACTGGCTTGGACCAAAAACCGAAGCTAAGTCTGGGGAATTCTGATTACGTTTCATTTGAATTCTTTGCGGATTTCTCGCCAGACCTTTTTTTCTCCAATTTTGGGCCGGGCCAACAAGTTTGGCAAGTTGCTTTGGGACAGTTTGCTGAATGAATTAGGCAAAAATATAGCTCGACTTTTTGACAAGTTTGCTGGTAACAAAAGGAAACGATTTGTGGCCAGTTGTCATAGATTATCAAATCAAGTCTGGCAGCCAAGAAATGGGAAAACAAATTTGATTTCTAACTTATGAGAATCCGATAATGATGATGATATCTGGATGGGCAAGTTTGTTTAACTCTGGAGGCCCTAGGGAATTTGCGCAGAAAACTTTCTCAAATTTTAATGACACTTCTAATGAGTTTCCATGCAAATTGGCAATCAGCTCGTTATCCCCCCAAAGAGACAAAGACGGAAAATCCATGAATCTTGTCGACTGGCCATTATTTAATTGCACTTTAATAGCCCCCACGTACACTCATCCTGTAATTTATTTTCGAACAATGAAAAGTGCACATAACATCGGCAAAAAACGAGATACAGCCAGAGAAGAAACAGATGTTAGAGGAAAAACATTTAATTACATTTTCCACATGTGAGTGGAAAAGCGTTTGCGGTGCCCGTGCCCCCGTTTGTCAAATTAAGAGCCATAAAAAATGCGTGGCATGTGAGCAATTGTCGGCGGGGATCGCCTCGGATTGGTGAGGATGCAGCTGGAACAGGTCCTCATCGATGGGGCTACGTGAACTGGTTACCTGCCTCGCAAATTAACAGTTAAGCGCCAACGGTAAATAATTGTCAAAGACAACAACCAGTCCAAAGATGCTGCCTGCAAAAAAGAAGTAAAATAAAGCGTTTCGTGATGCACCGATCTCAGGCAATGTTGAAGTTGAAGATGAAGTCGCGCGCCGGTTGCATTTGCCATCGCAAATGAGGTTTGACTGGTTTCCGTGACATGAACCAAATGCCCAAAAGGAGTTCTGCAAAATACAGTGCGCCCTGGCTTTGTTAGAATAGACTTATGAGAATAAAACTTAGCTTTAATTCCAAGTAAATGACTGGATTATTTTAAAAAGTCATGGAAACCTATAACATACCTTAAAACATGTTCAGTTTAATTGAATACATCAATTCATAACTTTCTGTTGAAAGCCATGAGTTAAAAAAATCCAAAATCGAAAGTCCAACCTTAAGTATGATTGTGATATTGCTATTAAGCAAATATATGGGTACATCTGATTTTTCTCCTTATCAAATTGTGTGGAGCTCAAAATAAAGTATTTGCTTTAATAATTAGAGTGTCTGTGTACAATTTCCGAAGCTTTAAAAATATGCAAGAAACATTTTACACTAACACTGTGATTTCCGCGGTATTAGATTATAAAAATAAATTATTTTCAAAGGTCCTACTTTAATTTTCCTGTTAATGGTAAAAAAACATTTATATCCCTCTTTAAAGATTAGCTTAAATAATTAAGTTCCCAAAAGCCAAGCTTAGCTTTAAGGCAAGGCCACACTGCGTGACTAGTGTGACCAACTCATTAAAAAATCATAATTTGAGGAAAATGCTATATTTATAGCGGCTAATTAAATAGCTTTGCAGTATGAATTTAACTTGACAATTCTTTCCCAAGACTACGTCTTCCATCTGTGAATTTTCTATTAAAACATATATACGAAAGCACCGCCGCAGGCTAATCAGCATTATTGCATTTAATACTGATATTTTCTGGCAAGGAACCAAGTTGGTCTCGTCGCAGCAGAAGCGTAGACCAACTCGAATTCAATTACCATCCGTAGAGATTTCAATTTGAGTGTGGCTGCCTGCGATTCTCACTGTACCTGCTCGGAAAAGAAGACCTGACTGTCTGTTGGCAGCGAACCCATCCATTCCCCCACCGAATCCCCCCAGAGATGCTGGTCTGTTTCCTAGACTGGTAATTCTAGTCGCCTTGGCAACTTCGCGCTGCTGGCGGATGTGCAAATATTTTGATTAAATTTTCTCCATGGCAACTTTCTTTCCACGAAGCGAGGCTGCAACTGCAACTGCAGCGGCAACCTCATCATCATCAGTGGTGGAAATGGCAGTGGCAGTGGCAGTGGCAGTGGCATCCATCTCCCACTTTTCTGGCTCTGGTGTTCTCAGCCCCTCTTTATATGGTATGTGCGCATCTGCACTTTCCCCCCTCTGATATTCAAACTCGTTTCGCCTCGAACTCGACTTACGGATGGACGTAATCCCCAAAAATTATGGCCCAAAGTTCAGGCTGAGGTCTGACCCGCTCCGACACAACGACTTCATTCCAATGCACTCGAGAGCCAAGAACTCATTAGAAACTGAAAAGTTTTCATTTGCCAGCGAATGCAAATGAATATTAAACGAGGGTGGAGTAGTTCCTTGTGGCTGCGTTTTAATAACTGTGGATTAAGTCTGCATAAATAATAATGATTATAAACTGTGTGAACCGCAGCCAGCGTGAAAATGCACAGCCCGGAAAATTCCTCTTCTTCGCCACCCTCGCGTAAAGTTTCTGCACAAGAAAATGACAAATGATCGCCGGGCTAAAAAGTATTCAAAAAGTAGCTGGCAGGGCAAGCTGAAACCGTGACAATAAACTTTTCTTTTCCCGGTTTTTCCTGCTTCTTGGCTGTTCAAAGAAAATTCGAAAAATTCTCGGACTTTGTTATGCGTAATTTGAGGTTTCTTATACAGCGAACCCGAATCCCCGCGGGTTTTCCGCAGGCGGGACTTTAATTTGCAGTTAAGTGTTCGGCGAATTATCTCGGCAATTATTTCTGAAGGCTCTGATTAATGCAGAGCATAGATAAAGCCGGTCGAACTAAAAGCAATTTGCTGGGAAACTATTCTCTTTGCCTCTTCGTTCTTCATGCCCACCTGAGCTACCTGCCTATTGTATTTAATTGTATCTTATCTGGGCAGCGGAACAAGAACGAAACCTAACTAGACTCATCAGGGAACGCACAAATTGCTCGACTCGCTTATCAGTCAATTAGCCGGGCGATAAGACGCAACACGAAGCGAAAGAGCAGGTGAGACAGGTGGGAAAGGTGAAGACAGGTAGCCTTCGGGGAGTATAAAAGTGGGGAGAAGTCTGCCCGTCATTGTAACAATGAAGGCACTTATCAGCTCCACGGTTACATACCCCCAACTTTTCTGTTTCTGTAATTTCATTCCGGGCTGTGTTCCCTTATCGCGGGAATACTAAAAGTTTCAATCACCTATCACGCCGGAAATGGTGTATTTTTCAGCATAATGTAAAGTGCAACTCACCAGGCAATCTCGTACACATAAATAAACGAAAAAGATACTTTTTAAAACTACCTATAAATAAGAGTACCCTACTTTTGAAGGTAAAATCAAATAAACAAATTCGCTGTGGTAGAAAAATAGAACTTTAAATAATATCCAAAGAAAATATCTCGAATGCATAGATAAAACAAATTAATAAATGAAAAAGATATTTTTAAAACTACCTATAGATAAGAGTAGCCCACTTTTCCAGTGAAACCAAATAAATAAATAAGTTGTGGTAGAGAAATGCAATTTTAGTAAAACTTGAAAGTATAGGTGTAACATGCAAAAATAAATAAATAAACGATATATATATTTTTTAAAATAGCCCATATATCAGAGTACCCTATTTTTGAAGTGAAACCAAATAAATAAATTCGCTGTGGTATAAAAATGGAATTTCAGATGAAACTCCAAAAATGTAGGCTATTATATGCACAGATGAAACATTAGTACAATCTGCAGATAACAGCCCCGTTGAACTGCCATCAATATAAATTCCTACGAATATTTTAGTCGAGAGCCACGAAATGTAGGCTAATGAAAATAACTGCAATTCTAGTGAAATAACCATGGGAACCCTAATACCCATTCGAATTTGCGCTGGGTAAATCTGAATAGATTCCTACATTAAATACCCATTTAGAGTGGCACAGGCGTACTCCACCAACGACAGATATTATGATATCTATGACCAAATAGCTGCATTTCAAATTTAAACAGCCCACCGAAAGACCAAACCCCAAAACCAAACATTGCGCATACGCCGCGTGAACCGCAGCGAAACGAGGAGAGCCTTTTAATTAGTATAAAATACAAATTTAAACGGGGGAATATTTAAGTTGCTGCCTGCTAACTACCAGAGAAGTCATCAATAATGGCCTGTCGGGAATTTTTGTTATGAAGGCAGTGCGATAGGCGATAAGTACTTGCGACTGACTGATTTAGACGCCGGTTTGCGACTGATAAATACCAAAAATTTAGGCCAGTAAAGTTGACGAGAGGTGACGGCTGAAATCGGGCAAATTAGCATGCTGTTGCCGTGTATTTCTGGCTGGTTCGGAAATAATAATTGAGATTGTCAACATTTGGTATCAACATTTGACGTAACTCCCCCTGCCTGTCTGCCAACTTTAATCGCTCTATTTTGCCAGGGCAAACTCCGGCGGAGTGTTGCTGTTTTTACAGCTGACTGAGGACATGACATGCTGGTTACCATGCCCCTGGCCCCCCACAAAGTCTTTCTCCTTTGTTTTCAATTTATAAGCGCATACAACGGAAATTGCCAACATGGCAGGGGGAAAATCATAGGGGGTCGCGGGCTGAATGTGGATGTGGATGCGGATGTGGCTGTGGATGGCACTTGAACCCAACGAGCCATAACAAAAGGCATACGAAGTAATTAACTAGTATTTATTGTATGCACACATAGTTGCCATGGTTAGTTTGCCCCGGCAAAGTCCCGCAGCTCCGGGGAGTGGATGAAGCTGCCCTCTAATTGATAAGACCCCCGGCTGTATGGGCCCTCGATATAGGGTCCCTTTCCTTGGGGGTTCTGTTCTGGCCAGCATGTGCAGTCAATTACTTTGGGCCAGAACTGCAATCTCTGCTCCTGACCACCTTGAATGAGTGGCGATCAAGGTCCCGACTAATGTTTATTAGTTTTCATCTTCTTTTTATTCACATTTTCCTTAATAGACTGCGCATAAACCCGGGGCTATGGAAAATAAGGCAAATTAGGTAGGCTACTGGGATAACACTTGGCAAAGTGCAGCTTGGTTTTTATATATATTATATTCTTATATATATTTTTTTTTATTTTATCTAGTAACTTTTAAACTGAAAACTACAAAATATTTTTTAAACAAAATTTTTATAAGGAAAAACTGGGTTTCACTTGCTCAAAGCTTTTACTTGGAGCACCCCTGTTCATGTTTGTATCGTCAACTTTGCTAGGAGTGGTTTAGACCAGGGTCAGCGTAGTAATCCTGTCACTAATTCAATTGAAAACAATATCAAACGCAACCTCAGGCATTTGCCTTTCACATAACCCACTCCGCAGGCACTTTGAAGCCCTCGCTAATTGGATTAGCATCGAAGGGTATTCAACTGCGGTTAGCAGGCGAGGGAACCACAATTTCTTGTTTTTGCGACTGTGGTCGCTTCTGCCGCTGCTTCTTCTCGGTGGATGCACCGCAACAACCTGACACGCAACTCCGCTCTCTGTGGGGCAACCACTTGAGCTCCTCACATTACCAAACTCGAATATGCACTCGAATAAACTATACGGAACTTTCAAGAGGCTTGAAAGAGGGGAAAAATAAACTTGTGCTCGGCAGATATTTGAATATTCGATTTCTGTAAGGAAAGCTTGGATTGCTTACTTAATACTTGAAAACATATTAATCTTGATATCAAGAATAATATGTTCTTAAGTATTTCATCCTTACATTTTTTGATACAGATTGATACCTGTACTATCTAAATAAATAACAAATAATATTTTAGAAAATTATTATTATATTTATTTATTTTACAATTATAAAATCATTTTTTCAGTATGAACAATGTTAAAAAGTAACATTATTATTACTTTTTTATGACTTCATTTTTGTTATTACTTATTGCATGATTTCTGTTGCTCCTCATATTAAGAATAATATTTTGTTAAGTGTTTAAACCTTAAATACCTAACAGCTAAATAAATGTTTATTTTTATATTTCACAAATAAAACTCCATGTACGTATTTTGCCAACATTGTTGAAACATTTAACAATGTTTAAAACTCTCCAGATAAGACCTTTTTGGATGTGAAAACGCCCTAATGAATGCCCAATTCAGGTGCAATTTTCCCCGCATGTTTGGCACGATGGCCTGCATCGGACGTAGAATCCACTGCCCTGTAAATCCACCTCCGTCCCGTTCTGTTTGGCTGGCCAGGGGGCTCAAGTGGCGTGTCCATGTCATTTACCTGGCAGCCACTCAAGTGGCAAGAGCAAAGGGGCACAAAGAAGGGGCACGGGGCTGGGGGAAGTTTCTGTGGGCTCTGCAGATCGGTACAAAGTTCCGATGCGGTTTTTGCTGCAATTATATAATATTGACATTAGTTGCATGTTGGCCGTCGCTTTATGTTTGTGACGAGCCCGGAGATTGAGGGCTTCTTTGAGCTTCGAGCTTCGAGCTTAATTGCAAACTGCAGCAGCACCGCAAGATGAAGATAAAGATGCGGCATCATCAGCAGAAGGCCAAAATCAATATTATCGTTAATGACTCAATTACTTGATTTGCGTTTCATTTCAATGGCTTAATGTCATATAAATTAATTAACCCAGGCCCTAGAGGGTTTTCTTAGCTGTGTAAAATGGAATCACAATCTGATGGATATTTATGCATCTCTCCTTCACAGGCACACTTCCCAAGGGTTTTCTTAGCTCTGTAAAATGGAACCACAATCTGATGGATATTTTCTCATCTCTCTCGTTCACAGGCACACTTCCTAACGACCCAGCCGTTCCTAAAAATCTTCGTTCACACATATCCAGGCGCTTCAGACTGATTGACTGCACAGACTGCCATAAACCATAGACGATATCTTCCAAGAGGACAACGCATATCAAGCAAAAAAAAAAAGGAGAGAGAAGAAAAACAACAAGCGATTGGAAAACGAGAAAAACATATCCTGCGTCATAAATCATTGCCAGGCTTTGATTAATGTTGCGTATACGCAATGTTGTCGGCCCCCGAGTTGGACTCTAACTAAGTGAAGGTCAAATCGCTCAAAACAAGAGGAAAAAGACAGATAGAAAAGGCTTCCATTAGCACCTTCTGGGTCATAGATAACAGCAACATCATCATCATTCTCGGCTGTCGCAGTTGAAACCACAGATCCCAAGAACCAAAGATGGCCTTCATCTGGCGACGACGCTCCACGACGATTGTCAAGCTGGTGGCCTTCCTGCTGGCCATTTGGTTCTGCATAGCCTTCCTGGTCTACACCGATGACACCCACCGAAGAGCCTCCCAGGAGGGGGGCGGTGGCAGCGGGGCGGGCAGCGCCCTGGGAGGGGGCGGGGCCGGCGGACTGGGCGATCCGATTGCCCTGCCCCTGAGGAATGAGCTCGGCGGCGAGGACCTGGGCGGCAATGGGAATGTCATCGGAGGAGTAGGTGGCATCCAAAAGCAGGCTCGCGACGAAGCCGACATCCCACCCACCGTGGGCAAACACAAGGTCGACCACCAGGCGGAAAGGATGCGCAAGAAGGCGGCGGAGCAGCCCAAGAAGAAGCCACAAGACGGTGAGTCTGGAAGACTTTAATTGAGCATGTGAACAACATTTATCATGGTTTATGGGGGTGGCTATTTGGGGTGCATGCAATAACGCCCGGTGTTATAACGCCCATTTTATTATCTTTTCTATTCTCTTCTAAAAAAATGTATCATGGTTTATTTGGGTGGTTATTTAGAGTGCATGCAATAACGTTAAGTGCAATAACTACCACTTTATATACTCTTCTATATCTACAAAATAAATAAATCGCACATTTTAAAATGGTATTCCAAATGGGCGTCATTGCACTGGGTGGTCTACACACACCATTCATTTTTACTTACCTCGCTTTACTAAAAGTTAGTCAGCTAAACATTTAGTGCAGCACCACATTTAAAATGAGGAGTTTAAGCTCCCCTCTCTGTTAAAAAATTATTTAGAAAACTTGTATTAGAAAGGTATGCCACAAAATATAGTTTATCAAGTAATCTGGTCTAAGATCTAACATATTTAGTAACCATAGTCCATGTTTTAACAGCTTAGATGGTTGATATACAAATTTTAAATATCTTTAGGAATAATTAGCTTATAATTAAAAACAAAATGTATATAAAATCAAAAATATATGAAATTTAGTTAAGGAATACCTGGATAGTTTGTACAAGACTAATATTTTTCCATTCAATTTTTATTCATCTCTTTTAAGCTGAGTTTTACAGAAAATCCAGCTCATTCTATACATTTTCCAAAAGATTTGCCTAGGGTTTCCCTCGATTCTCCGCATTCTTGGCCCATTAGTGCCCACTGCACTTTGCATATCGGAATCCCTCTGTTCTGTGTTCAACAATAAGCATTTATATTGAAATCAGTTGCACATTTATTTCCACCCCAGGACCCTGCGATTTCCCCGCCGGCTGCCGTACTATTCAGCTGGATTTTTCCGGTCTTGTTATCGACGCCAGCGATTCTATTTTTCCTCGTGCAAAACCACTCCCCCCCCCTGCTTTTTGCATCCACGAGTTGAGTTTTTTGCACTTCATTTCCACGCAATCGCTTGCAACTAATTCCCATCAATTCAATGCACACGCAGGCGAAATCCCCACCCCATTTTTCCAACCATTTTTCCCTGCCTGCACTTTCCCGCTCGTATTTTACGGTCACACATCCTCAGTCCTTGTTTGGGAGATTGCATTTTGGGTCACCAGCCCGATGCGATACAAGATGCTGAAAGAAGCGTACCCAAACTGGGGGGATAATAACACATATTGCTTTCCTGTGTTCGATTCTCCCTGGCCCCCCGACCCGCAGATTTCCTCGCCTGGGAGGAAAACTGGCTGCTGTCACACTTCCTCCATTTGGCCACCGCCTTTGTGCCTTTAAGAAAATTTCTAACAAGTTTTACAACAATGTCGAAGATGCCAGCGGCTAGCACTAACAGCCCGAACAACCCGAACAACCGAACAACCCGAGCAACAACATGCAGCACTTAACAACTTGGAATTGCTGCCAAACAGCATTTTCAATGTCAGGGCGAGGGAATCCAGAGCGGGGTCTACGACTGCCCAGAGATAGATATTCGCATTAGGCTTTTGGCGGGGGAAAAATAATGTTACTTACTAATCAAGTCAAGGCTTAGGAGCTGGCCCTGGGATTTTACTCAATGGACACTTGACTGGCCGCCCAGGCAAATCAATGAAGCCAGACCAAAGCCAACCAGCCATGAATTTCGAGGAGTAGAAAGGGGGCTATGCCGATCGAATGGGGTCTGGGAATGGGATGGTATGGTATGGGGTCCGTAGCTTGTAGCTTCCTGTACGAAAGACCCTCCTTCATCTATTGCCTCGCATGTGGAACAAGCATTTAAGATTGCATCAGCATGTGGTCGCTGGTTTGGGTTGGTGGACAAAGGGTTTAGGGATCCCGGGGTGTGGAGGAACTGAGCTGCGAGATCTAGTCTCCCTGGCAGACAATGCACGTATTTGCAATTTCGCATATCATGTTTGCATCTCTCGCTCCTCGCTGCTCCTTCATCATCATCCCCATTCCCATTCCCATTCCCATACCCCTATCATCATCATCATCATCATCATCAGCTTGGTCGTGGTGCAGCATCTGCTCATCAGCGTTGAGGTGGCAAAGCTACAAGTTGGACCCCGATCCTTGGCAGCAAGTCCGCAGATCCGCAGCATCGGAGGCATCAGCAGCTGCCCCATGGCGTCAAAATTGTGTGCAAGCCTACAAACGTTTACCAACACTCCCAGGAAAAGGGCTCGCACAGGGCGAACTATTGATTTCCAGGCACAGTGAAACGTATATGGGGTATTGGGACCTTCAAAATGAAGGTGAACCTCGTTATAGGCCGGGTTTTTTAATACTGGTATGCAAATATTTCCAAGCCAGATTCTCAAGAATCCGCCACTAGTCGTTATACTCAGTATTATCTTATGATAAATTAAGATATATTGCTTGATTTATTTTGAAGCTTAGAAAATACAATATTTTGGGGCTTAGTTAGTTGTATAATATACACTCACTCACTATACACAACACTCTTTATTATCTTATATTAAATTAAGATATATTGCTTGACTTATCTTTAAGATTAGAAAATACAATATTTTGTGGCTTAGTTAGTTGTATAATATATAATATTGGTTTAAAATTTAGTCGACAACACTCTTTATTATCTTATGATCAATTAAGATATATTGCTTGATATGTCTAAGATTAGAAAATACAATATATTGTGGCTTAGTTGTATAATATATAATATTGCTTTGCCGAAAACACGTCATCTAACGGCATCTTCAAAATGCTAATCTATAAATTGCATTTTATTATTTAACCATGTTTGTTTTTTGAAATCAGAATAGACGATTAAACTGGTTTTATTTTACACATCTGGTGAAATGGAATACTAATGGCTTCTATTCGAAACTTGTTTAAAAGCTGATGCCTTGCATTTGATGAAACCCATTCCACTTATCGCAATCTTCAACAGGGTCTCTCGAAAGCAACCTATTAACTTTGGTTTATGGCTCTGGCATTCTTCTGCCTGAGACTTCGCTTCAGAGAGAGAGAGTCTAGAACACTTTTACAACTTGGCATGTGGATCAACCAACAATGGGGTTATGGTCATGAAATAGATCATTCTTCCGAGGGTCGTAACTTTGCGTTCTCTCGATGGGGGGCTATGGTGGAGTGACCACTGTGGCATACTCCTCCATCGGGGCTCCTTTCTCAGTCGCAGTCCCTTAAAGTATCTCGGCCCTGTGTTCATAGCTGGTAATTAGTGTTGTTGTACTTATTGGCTTTGGCCTTGGGGCGCGTTACCACCACCGAAATGGCTAAAATGGGAAGAGGTTGCGAGTGGCTGCAACACGACGTTTATCGCGCGCTCGCATCGGGTTCTTAAGGCAACTAACCCCCAATGCCCCCTCCCCCGGATCGGCCCCTACTATATTATAATGCACCAGGGGAACCAGCCTGCTGGCCATGTTATCTTGATCGTTGGCCCGTTTTCCCTGGCCACCTTTTACCTTCCGATCGCCTTGACTGTATGTTTTTCGTTTTTTTTTTTTTTTTGTATGCTGCTCTGCTCTTCATATATGCATAATTCTTGTTTTTACAATTTAGCAGCGATAATGATTTTATATATACATGGCAATATGGTCACGCCCCCTTTGGGCCAGATTGATTTGCTGGGTTTGAGTGCTTGCCCCGTTGCTTTTAATCAATGATAATCCATGGGCTTGATTTGTTCCCGGCTCTTCGCATGTCTATTGCTATTTATGGCCCACACACACCCAAAATATATAAATTTATGCTTATATAGAGGTATCCCTTTCCGAAAATCCCCTCAGCATTAAACGAAATAACGGTACTTCTGGCATATTATGTTACTTTTATGCGGAAAACATGATGATGAAACATAGGCACGCAGGCGAAACACCCGATATGTCAGATGCCTTCCCATTGCGCCCCCGATAGCATTTGTCATGTGGCCACGCCCCCTTCCTCTATGGCATATCGCATATAGCAGCCCCATCCATACGCCCACTTTTCCACCTGCTGTCGCTGTCTATAACAAAACATTTATAGCTTCCTGTCACGCTCAGGCGTGTCCCTCGAGCCGTGTTCGCTGCGATTGTCTCCTTTTGTCCTTCCGTTGAGTTCCGCTTACCCCCGATCCCCCTCACAAATTCCCATGCCCCCGCCCCTGCACTCGACCCCCTTTTGGCAGCTGCCAGCACATGGAAATATAACGCATACGCCATGCTGAGCGAGGTATTTTGCAAGAAAATTGTCTACTTCGATTTGCCAAATGCACAAAAGTTGAAGGAGAACTTATACGCAGCAGTTGATACACAGAAGTTGGGAACAAAAAGTTGACAAATGATTGATCAATTATCACTTACCTTGATTGAGATAAGTTGAAGAACAAAACAAAGTTCAAGAAAAAGATACAATTTTATATGTAAAATTACTTATATACTTATATGGTTTTAAGATGAACATTTTAAAGTTCTGAAGAAAGAAAAGGAAGATCAAATGAGTTTGAAGTCTATATCTCTATATTTAAGTTCACAGAACTATAAGTATTCATTAAAAATGAATCGTTTTGAATAACTGTTGATGGTCCTACCTTATTCATTAAAGCTTCAACATGTTTATATTTTATTTACTCAATAAATTGTCAGCTACGATTTATTATAGTTTAACTCTTAAAAGTGAAATTAAACGAAAGTCACATTAATTATTTCTATGTGCAGCTGTGATGAAATTGCAAGCAGATATTTTAATGTTATTTTTAAAGGAAAAGTTGGACTAAAAGAATTTATAGAACTAAAGCTTTACCTTTTAAGAACTATAAACAACTCACTGCCATTTCAAGAGTAGCTAATGATTTATGTTGACATATTTAACGAAAAGGCAGCATATAATTTATAAATTTGTTGCACTCAATAAATTGTCAATCATGATTTATTAAATACAAAAAAACCCAAGTTAAAGGAAAATAAATGAAGAAAATGTCAGAGAACGCATTGATTAATTAGGTTTTTATGTTGTAAATACCTTTTTGGCGAGCTGCAAATAATTTCCAGCCACATCAGATATACCTAAAGATTTATAGCGATGTAAAAGGATGTATAGCTGCACATAATGTACAACTTTGTAGGACTCACCTTTGTTCGAAAGGCGTGACCATAATTGGGTTACCTTCGGTTGGAGGAAAGGAGATCGCCAGCGCTGTTGGGCGGAATCATTAATATCGAAAGGGCCATAAATATGCTACAGTGAATCAATAAAAGACATAAAATCCAGTTACAGGCCCTCCTCCGCGCCCCTGGCAATATTTTTTTATTGTTTTTTATTATGATGATGCGTGTGCGAGCCCAGCATGCAAAAAAGTTCATTACAAAAGGGGTGTGGGTTAGGATATTGGGGATGGGCTGAAAAAAAGGAGCCCCGGAACTAAGGATGCAGGCTCGAGTCCTTGGCGCACGCGTGAATATTCCACAATGAAGTTGTTACTACGGCAACCGGCGACAAATCATAAAATTTATGAGTTTGGGAACCCCCTTGTTCCCCATTTCCCCCCGCTCTTTTAAGCCAGCCGCCTCTGGGCAATTTAATGGTTTTTCTCTTATTTTCCATTTTTGTGCGAGCGAATTTATTGTCGGCTGATTGGCCTCTTGGTTAGGCCCTCTCTAGCATAATGCGGTCGGTATCCTCGATGGATATGGATCCCCGACCCCTGGACATTCCCACTCGGACTCATCCCACTTATTTGCCAGCCTTTTATGGCTTTTTATTTTGCCAGCTAGCTTTTTTATGCTTATTGAAATTGAAATGATTGTGGTAATTGAAATGTTTTTGCATGGCTGGGAATGGCTAAAATGTGTCCGCTGCCTCAGAAATATGCTTCTCAATTTGGCTGGCGACTAAATCAGGCAAAAGAGATTTCAGCCAGAAGAAAACCAGTTAAATGGGCCCTTCAGTGGTCAAGTATTCTGTTAGGTTTTTATGGCCTTTTAATTGAACCGGTTCAGCTTGGCACTTCATTTCCAAAACCAAAGTTCGATTTTAAATAGGTTTTCAATAAAAAGTTTTTAATTTCCTCTAGGGTTGTAAAATAGATGAGCCCTTTGTCATTGTGGAAATAAAAATAGCAGACGAAGACTGTTTTTATGGTGATGATTTGCAAAATACATTAAATTCAGACAAACCAAGTTCATAAACCTTTGGAAATTGAATAGACATTTCTTAAAGGTTTTCAAATATATTTTCTTTGCCCATTTCTGAGTGTGAGATAATAAGTCTTATGCCCTTTAAGCCAAAAACACTAAATGTAAAGACTATTTTCTTTAAGCCTTAGCCAGATTAAGTCTGAAAATCGAAAAACATTGGGTTTAAGTAAAGAAAATACTTTTAATTAAATTTGTAATCCCCTCGAGCAGCGACTCAGGTTGTTTCTGAGTATGTCTTCTCGGGGTTTTCCATTAATGTGGTCCCGTTTTCCAAAGGACAACGAACACGCACACAGAGGCAGGACACAGACAGGCATTCAGGCGATGCCCAATAAGTGTCACTTGTGGCTGACAAATCGCATAAAAAGCAGATGGAAATGCAGGGGTAGGAAAAACGGGCGCTATAAGGAGGAAAAGCCGGGGTGGAGATAGCAGCTGAGAACAGGGAATTCATATTTACATGCAAATGCAAATAACAAAATAATAAAATGCACAGCAAGGAGAAAAACACTGATGGCATGAGACACGTATGTGTGTGTTTTGGGTGGAAAATGGGCTGGGGAAAATAGAAGCTGGGTGTTTCCATACACTCCACACATATGAGGAAATTTGCAAGGCAAACGATTTTTCATGACCCTGTGAAGCAGCATCCTCTGATGATGGCAACTTTTCATGTGCAATGCACCAGGAACCGAGTGTTTGTCCTTGTATTTTGTCGTAAATTTCACGCATAACAAAGCTTTATCTTCATCCAGCTAGGTGCTCAGTTTACCTTTGACTCACAATTTGGGTGAAAATATACGGTAATGTTGACATTTGCTTACCATGTATCTATTGTTCTCTCCATTTGCAGACACAAAAAAAGTTATTGATCCACCCAGCAACTTTGAGGAAAATCCCGGCGAGCTGGGCAAAGCTGTGCGTCTGCCCAAGGAAATGTCCGAGGAGATGAAGAAGGCCGTTGACGATGGCTGGACCAAGAACGCCTTCAATCAATATGTATCCGATCTGATATCGGTGCATCGCACTCTGCCCGATCCTCGGGATGCCTGGTGCAAGGATGAGGCGAAATATCTGCCCAATTTGCCCAAGACCGATGTGATTATCTGCTTCCACAACGAAGCTTGGACCGTGCTGTTGAGGACAGTTCACTCGGTTTTGGATAGGTCGCCGGAACACCTTATAGGCAAGATTATACTGGTGGACGACTACAGCGATATGCGTGAGTTTTGAAGGGTTTTTAATGGTCTCTGATATGTTAATGCCGAAAAAATTCCCCTTTTAGCTCACTTGAAGCGGCAGTTGGAGGACTATTTTGCCGCCTATCCCAAAGTCCAGATTATCAGAGGTCAAAAGCGGGAGGGTCTGATTCGAGCCCGAATTCTGGGGGCCAACCATGCCAAGTCAGCTGTTCTCACCTATTTGGATTCCCATTGCGAGTGCACAGAAGGTGAGTTTGCAAATTAGTCTTTTAAATATTCAGGCTGCCCAAAAGTATGCTCTTTTTTCATGGACCAGTTTTCTACCTCTCTTTTTTCGGCACATCCATTTCAATTTGCAATATTGTCAATATGCTAATTGGTCAAATTAAGCTCTTAATTGACTAACCAACTTTCGTTAGTCAGTTTTTGGTCTATAAAAAATGCAGGTTGAATAAATATTTGAAATATATATGCTGGCGTCAAACCGAAATCAAATGGCGAATTGTAATGCCTGCCATAGAATGGTTTTTACAATCTTCTTCTGTTAACTGAGATTTGGCCAATTCCCAACGGATTCTCATCGTATCTCGTTTATTGTCGAGTGTAATGTTCTTTGTGATACTCAAATTTGATGACCATCAAACGAAATCCGTTGGGACGAAAGCGATGCCAATAAAACAAGAGCTCAGGCTTTAGAAAAATCACTTAATCTTCGGGTTTAGGCCGAATGTTCTTTCCTCTCATTTTCTCCTTTTATTAGGCTGGTGAAGAGCGATGAGTAAACCTTCGGAAAAAGGCAATCAATTTAGTTTATTGGGAAACTTGGCAGTTGATTGTTGAAAAGTAAACAAAATCAACTCAAAGGAAATACATTTTTCTCTCTCGTTGATTGGTTTCTGGAAAAGCAATTAAACCCAGCTGTAAATGAACATTTTTTGCCATATTGTTTTGATCTTTTTGAGGGCTGGTTGAGAGAGTATTTGGGTCATTCCGCGATATTAACTGGTACCCTTTTTCCAGGATGGCTCGAACCGCTTTTGGATCGTATTGCCCGTAATGCCACCACTGTCGTGTGTCCTGTGATCGATGTTATTAGTGATGATACGCTGGAGTACCATTATCGAGATTCTGGCGGAGTAAATGTCGGAGGATTCGATTGGAATCTTCAGTTCAGCTGGCATCCAGTTCCCGATAGAGAGCGGAAGCGTCATAATGTAAGTAATATTTGTTTCAATTTGATATGATTCAATGAATTATTTGAATATTTATGTCTTGAAAGGGTTCTCATTAAACTATATCATTTTTCTGAAATTTCTTTGTTGATTGTTTCTTTCTGTGCATTATAAATGGTATAATATCCCTGTTAAAATGAGTGTTTTTTGTGCGGTTGGCTTAAACATACATGGCTATTTATACTGCTGTGTTTGCCTTTAGTGATATTTGTTTTACGCCATGGTTACCGGGGTTTCGGCCCATCCTGCAACTTTGTTCTCTAACCCCATTCGGGGAGTTTTTCCCCGTTGGAATGCCAAAAACATGAAGCCGCTTAAAGCTCGAACGTGACTACAAAAACGGAATGTTTGCCGTGAAAAGGGAATACGCCTGTCAATGCAAACACACATTCACGTAGCAAAGGCAAAAAGAGGAAATGACAACAAACACCCATTCTCACGTACAGGCCACAAAAGTGTCGTTTGCAATATGAGCTATTAGAACTAAGAGTCGTTTCCCTCGCGCAGATAAGCTTGCAAATTTATGCTCAACTTGGGCCGTTCTTAAAGTCAGAGTTATAGCCTTGGTTAGTTGTGTATTTGAGTGGAAAGTGGCGCATGGCCGTAAAGCTTTCCAGAATTTTTAAAGTGCTTTAAAAGTTATAGCCATAACAACGGGGATTCTTGGGGCTTATATTAGGAAGAGCGGTGTTAAATGTGGATAATAAGATTTTTAGAGTACTTTCAGTTATTTAAAGGCAGTCAAATTGAGACTAAAATATTTTCATTAAAAAATAGTATATCTTTAATTTAAAGATTTTTAATGAATTTATTAGGGTGTTAGAAACTAGACCTAAAAAAGGTTATACGAAATATGATCCCGAATTTGAGGTTTTATATCATGAATTATTGCCTTGAGGACTTATTCATTTTTAAAATGTATTATGTTTATGAATGTACTACTAAGGATTGGTATAACAGATTTTTCCATTGGTTTTCAATCGATTTAAATCCTTGAAAGCTTAACTTATTTCCCTCCAAAATACACGTTTCCTTTCGAGAACCCAGAGATCGTCTTGTTATTTTATGACCGCCTGCACCGAACACGTACAAACTTTCCCCATACACTGACAAGCAATTAGATACTCCCGCACACACGTGGAGAATCGAAAGGGTTTGTGAAAGGAGCTCCGCAAATGGACATTTGAGTCTGTCGATGGGTTTTCAGATTCGTCGACAGCTGCCCTGTGTAAATGGGCTAAAGTCCTACCTGGCGGAGCCATTTGCCACTTTCTACCTGGCACACCTTCTGGCGCAAATGCAATCGCCGTCTCCATTTTGTTATTTGTTTAACGCTTTAATTAAAAGTTCATAATTACACTGTGGCCCCCTTGATTCTTGCAAGCGGATTGCCTTAATGCCCGGCGCATGTAGGCGATATATATTACGCATACGCCGCCTGTGGCAAGACCACAAGTTGGCAGAAAGGGAGCCGAAAAGCGGGCCATGACACTGCAATTAAAGGCCAAAAATGTAAACAGCAAATGTGCTACGTCGTCTGTTGCTGTGTTGCATCGCCCTTTTTGCGGCGTAAATATCTGGCATAATTGTTTTTACAAGCGCCAGGGGGATTTATGGCAGGATTGTTGCCGAAAAATCCTGGCGCAGGCCGGAATTGTTGCTGCTTCCTGGCAACATGCGGCATGGCGAATGCCTCAAGTTGCACTTAGCAGCTAAATCAAGTAAAGCATTTCCCGTCTGCAACAACATTGGCAATTTGCCGACCGACTTGCGGAAGCCAACTGCTGCTGCAGCCCATAAATGTTGTTGCTCATGTGGCAAGTGTGGGTGGAGGCAGAAGATAATGGGCCCCTGCATGTGACAGGGAAAAGTCCTTGCTGGAAAATGGAAAATTAAAGTGGCTGCGTCGAGTAAATGTTTAAGCTGTCGCTGCTCTCAACCGATTGCTAATTTCAAATATCTGTTTGAGTTGTGCCATGCCAGGTGGCTCAAAGGCAAACGGGGATGTAAACTCCATACCCTTCGGGGGGGATTCAGGGCACAGATGTTGACAGTCCCAAAGCTGCCTGAACGAAAATCCCTCCAACAACTTGTGATGTCTGTCCAAAGTTGCTTAACTTGTTACGAGTTGGCAGCAGCAGCAGCAGAAGTAAGAGCAAGAGCCGAGGCAACAGCAACAATACTAACACTAGCTTGGGGAATCAAAAATACATATTCGTTATGGCCAATGCCATTTCCCCTGCACTCAAAGTTGCTACTTCAGCTTTTGTTTGTACTTCCTTGGCGCGTCCTGCTGCTGCTCCAAGGTAAAAGTTGTGCTTTCAGCTGGCTCTATGTATATATGTTTTTATTTTCTCGAGTAAAATCCCCCAAATTGAAACAGCCAAGGAGCTGGGGAATCGGCTAGTGGCCTTCCTCTCCTTCAGCAAATCAATCAAATCCAATTTTGAAAAGAAAAATCCGCCATTATGGACAGTTAATCATTTTAAACGACTTCTTAAGATGTGAAACTCTACAAGGAATGCTTTCTTTTCATATCTTAGCTCCAAATAATATAAAAGGCATGTTTTCCTCTAAAATCTCAGGGAATATTTTATTGCCAAATATTATACAATGAATAACCTTCCTCTCCTTCAGCAAATCAATCAAATCCAATTTTGAAAATAAAAATCCGCCATCATGGACAGTTAATCATTTCGAACGATTTCTTAAGTTGTATATTTCTACACAGATTATATAAGGAATGCGGCTTTTTCTCATCTTAGCTCCAAATATTATAAAAGGAATGCTTATTTCTTCTTATAAAATATTTTATTATAGAAGGAATGGCCTTCCTCTCTTTCAGCAAATCAATCAAATCCAATTTTGAAAGGAAAAATCCGCCATTATGAACAGTAAATCATTTTGAACGACTTCTTAAGCTGTGAATGTCTTCAAAGATTAAACAAGAAATGCTTTTTTTTCATATCATCCCCAAATTTTATAAAAGAAATAATGCTTTATAAAATCTTAAGAAACATTTTATTCCCAAAATATTATAAAAGGAATTACCTTCCTTTCTTTCATCAAATCAATCAAATCCAATTTTGAAAAGAATAATCTGTCATTATGGTTAATCATTACGAATGACTTCCTAAGTGGAAAATCTCTACATATATAGGAATGGTGTTTTTTTCACAATATCTTAGGAGCATTTGAGCTTTGAAGATTATAAAAGAAATTCTATTTTGTTCAAAAATCTTAAGGAATTTGTTACTCACAAATGCTATACAAGGAATGCAGTTTATTTATAGAACATATCTTATTTCCCATAGAAAATGTTACATGTTTTATAAATATTTTATCTTCAAGGATCATATATCAGAGATAAACAAAGGAAAGCGAATTCCTAGTAGAACATCTAGGCAGATATCTCACTTCCCATACGAAATATTACTTGCTTTATACACATTTTATCCCTCATTTTCCTGGGCCAAGCAATATGCGAATTTAAATATTTAAGAAACCACAGCAAATAACATGAAAACAAATTTGCCTGGTTAGCACAACGCCGCAGGCTGTTTAGATATGTGTGTACCCATATATATATATATATTTTCTGTGCGGCAAAGCAGTGAAAACTAATCCCCGCAACGGGAAAAAATCTGGAATGAAACCCGTACCGGGTGCAAACGAATTCACATAGACCGGATCCCAGGGGCGGGGGTTTGGGGGGATTCTGCTGTGTGTGCAGGGCGTTGAAACACTAATCCAATTATTTGAGTATAAAGAGTAGCAAAAGCGGCAGAAGCAGCAGCAGCTATAGTAAAAACTTATTCGATGGCGTGGCCAGGGCGTATGCGCAATATGCGTCCTAAAGCAGCCAAAGGCAAACGCACACAGGGCACTCATACGCAGTGTTGGCCAAAGCGTTTAACTATACATAGAGAGGCGAAATATACATAAAGAAGAGTATGCCTGAAGTGCCAAATCCCCGCAGCACGCACCCTCCACTGCTTTCTTTTTTATGCCCACAAATGGTATACCATACCAAAATACAGGAGGTCTTCTATAACTAGAACGTGAGTGGAATTTGCGCCTAACTAGAAATTTATTGAAATTTGATTGAGATTAGCTTTTAAGGAGCAGAAGAAATGGAATAAATATAATATAATCCTCTAGCTTTTAGTTAATGTATAATGTAAGCAAAAAGTATGGCTTTATAAAGAGTTGATCTCATGAAATTGTCCTAAAGTGCAAAGTACTTTTGCACCGTAAAGTTTTTATGTGTCTGTCTGAGGTTCGCCCCAAAGAAACCCTCCTGTAAATAGAAAATTGTGGGCAAAGTTTACCTTTAAAAATTGTTTAGGCTGTGCCTCGTGGCTCGTCGGTTCCAATTCCAATTCCAGTACCAACCTGCCGTATATATGCATGTGTAATGGGGCCTGTGTGGAAAGGTAAATGCTTTCTAATACCCCAAGAGATGGGAAAGTGGTTGGGGCTGGAGGACCAAAGATAGAGTCGCTCTCATCTCGTCCATTGCACGTTTCATTACATTTCTTTCGTTCGTTCGGATTGTTGTTCCCCTTCGAGAGGGCCTTTTTATGCCTTTGTCTGCCATTTCTTGTTGTAGTTGTGAAATCGTGCATAACACAGAGCTATATAGCATATAGCATACAGCATAGCTGCCGGGCTTGAGTGTGTAATACGCTGCGTATGCGAAATTTTCGACGTTCTCGCTCCAATGACAAATGTTGAGCAGTCAATTCCGAGCTTTCGTTGCCGGCTTTTCGGCTTTTCGATGGTTTGGGAGGCTACCAGCCACTCTGGTTGCTTTAATGATGGAGCCGATTACGTATTTTCTGTCAAAGTCAATTGGATTTCGGCTATTCATCAGAGCAGAAAGTGCCCGGGGGCGCAGAAGTCACAGCGAATATTTAGGCATTCCCCCTGTGTTATTGTGTTATTTATGAACAGGGAGTGTGTGGGGGAAATTAATGTCGAGCATATATAAAGCGATATGTATATGAGAGCTGCAATAAAGAAAGGCAACCAGAAACGGCGGGTGTACTGAAATTTATAGAAGATTTTAGGTGGAAAATACAATATATGAGTTTTGGATAGGTACAAATGTTTTGGCTGACTTGGTAATATATCTTGTTAAGTTCAGCCAGAGTCCTTTCTTTTTCTGAAAACCCACAGTAATATAAATGTAATTAACCCCAATTACCCCATATATTTACATACATTATTTAAGATTACCTCATGCCATATATCTAGACACCCCCGAAAAACATTAACACAAGCCATTATATGTTCTAAGGTTCGTTCTTTATGACATTTCAAATATTTATGGGACAAATATATCTTGATAAAGCATTTCCTTCACATGGTCAATTAAACGTTAATCAAAGGGACTCCCATTTTAGTTGGTCAGACGGTATTTTACCGCCCGTAGGATGGGGTACTTCTCGTTGGTGCAGAGTCCTCGGAAATCGTCATAGGACAAGTCGAACAGGGCCACTCCACCCAAGTTTTCGGTGCGCACATAGCCGGCCTTATCGGCAGCGGTATCGGGATCCTCGAAGCTTATCCATATACCATTATCGCCCTTCTTATCGGCCGCCCTATAGGCGTACGATCCGAAACGCTTGGCGGGATCCTGAACCTTGGTCAGCGGGGCGTTGGCTCCCTTAAGATAGGCGTTGTTCTGGTTGGGTAGCAGGGCACAGACCTCTGGCCAGCTGTAGATGCCAGCCACCTGGGTGTTGCCACCCACGGGAGCCTCATCCTTGACCTCCTTGACGGGGGGAACTCCAGTCTCGCCGGAGTCATCAGTCAGTTTCCAGGGACGACCGTAGGTGGCCACGCCCACATTGATCTTGCTGCCAGGGCAGTTGTTTCGCAGCCAGTATTTCACCTGATAGGCCACATTGAACTCAGGATTGCGTTCGCTGAGCTCATAGATGGGGGCAATATAGTCGGCCACCTCGGGATTACGCTGGGGTGTGAAGAAATCAAAAGTGCCCAGGTTCACAAAGTCCAGGTAGTTGACCACAGCAGGGATGTCATAGAATACTGGGAACAAAGGATTAGAACCATATGGATTTATAAAGTAATATTACTTACAAGATGAGTTCACATTGGGTAAAACGGTGGTGGAGAGCAGCAGATTGTCAGGGCGGAAGGCATTCTTGACATCTCGAAGGAGAGCGGTGAACTGCTCCTTGTGCTCCTCGGACTTCTCATCCACAATGGAATCCCCGGAGAAGACCTTCTTGAATCCCTTCCACAGGCTGCCAATGCCACTGTGCACCTTCTTGGGCTTGTTCTTGGGGAACTGCCAGGCCACGTCAAGACCATCGAATCCGTAGGTCTTCACCAGCGAGTACACAGTGTTCACGAAGCGAGTGCGACCCGTGGGGCTCTCCAGCAGCTCCAGGTACTTGTTGCTCAGCTCCTTGCCATCCTTGTCCAGGTCAATGTCCTTGTCACCACCCACGCTCAGCAGGATCTTGACATTGGGGTACTTGCGCTTCAAGCGGGTCACCGTGCGGAACAGTCCCTTGCCCAGGTCGAGGTCCAACTGCTGGTTCAGACTCACCGCCTTGTTGGAGTCCCGCTCGATTCCCGCGTAGCCGTAGATCAGATAGTCGCAGAATTGCAGAGCCGGCTCCAGTTCATCGATCACCAGTTTGCCCAGACCTAGATTAAAGAGGGGATTTTGCGATTAGCAGGAAGGTTGCACGCACTGGGAGGAACCCAGACTTGAACAGATAGCACTATCATATTATTCATTCAAAGTTTGCTGTTATAAATTGGGTTGTTTACCGAATCTAATAATATATTTTATGTGCAAGGTTAATTAATAATTTTCAAAGTGGAAATTTTTTTTTTTAAGAAACTGTAAAGGGTTTTTTGGTATTTTATGGAAAATAAATATACGACTTTATAGTATTTTTTGGTATGTCAGGTTGATATATAGACCTTTTATGGCTTACAAACATGATCAAATTTATGATCAATTTAGGTTTTCTATTTACTTCTCTGCGCCCCATCTTATCTCTCGCACATTCGACTTGAATAGCAAATAAACTACAAAAACCGAGTTCCAAGTATTTGTTGATAAGCTTGGTCGGTTGTTTTCGATTTCGTTTTCATCTTTTCTAATTAGCAACTTCCAGCGGAGGTTACATAACATTGAAAAGTGCAAAATCGAATTAAAAACCTCTGTTTCAGCGTTACTCACCTTCCTTGACGAAACTGGCGGAATCGTAGTAGCAGACCAGGTGTTTCTTGGGCACCTGAGGCTGTTGGGGTGCCGCCTTTGAGGCCTGAAGGCTGGCCAGGCAGAGCGATACGATCGCTATGGTTTTAATGATCATCTTCGAGTCGCGGATTCACTTGATTCCGTTGAGCTGTGTGTCGCTCGAGTGTCGACTTGGAACTGAAACTTGGGCTCTACTTGGCATCCCAGCTTGTCGAAGGTTGAGACGTGGTCGTCATTGTTGTTCTTTTTTGCTGTTGTGGGTTGAGAGCAAAGTGTGAGCTGATAAACAAAGCTCAGCTCGGAGGCGATCATTAGAAATAAATACAGTGGAGATTGGATAAAGTGAAAAAAGGTTCAAAATTCGTTAAAAAAAATGTTGTAACTGTAGGATAAATGTCCCTTTCAGGTCTATTACTTAGTTTTTCTATAATTTTTTACATAATCATATTTATATTTAGTCAGTATCTACTGCTGTTATGTTTGCTCCACTTAAATATTTTATTCAAGCCATTGCTGTTATTATTAACTTTACGACATCACACTACTGAATTTTAAATTCATACCTGTATAAAGAGTGTTTATACTTTCAATTAAATGAGCAAAATTCTAAGAATACCTTTATAAATATACTTATCATTACCTTAATTTTCATTACCCCAAACTGGTTTCCACTACTTTGCAAGCCTTAAGTAAACTTGCTCATGTGAATAAACTTTGAAAGCTTGTTCCTACTGTATTAATTCCAGTACAACTGTGTGGGCTGCCCACAAATATATTTAAATTTTTACGACTTGGATGTGGACAAATTTAAATTTGTTCTGTTTTTTCCTTGCTTGCTTAAATTTGGTTTGTTATCTTTTCTTGTTTGCTAATGTTCATGAATTTTTTGTGCCATGTTTGAGCACTTTGATTACGGCTTCTGCGCTGTTATCAATTCCCGACCCCGATTTGGGTTTTTTGCTCTAAGCCCTAAGCCTGAGTTTCTTCTTTCCATTCTTTCCTTTGTTTCTGTGGGTTCCTTTTCGGTTCTTGTTGATTTTGGCATAATTCTGGTGTTTGCCTGCCCTAATCGCTGTTCAATCCACCAGCTTCCTTTTGTTCTCAGCATCTGTCGGTCACACATGCTGATTTTCAGATTTTACAGAGAGAAAAAAAGGAATGGGTAATAGTTAGACTTAAGAAACCAACGTAAAATATTTTTGAAAAGATCATTTTTAGAATGTTTCAATTATATTTTGAGTATTATAGAATCATTAAAATGATATATTAAGATGGTGTATTATGTAGGTCTATAGAAAAATGCTTTTCGAATGTTCTAAGCACCCTGAACTGTTTTTTTTAATATCTTTACAGTTTCTTAATTGCCTGGTTATGTTTAAAATATATTAATTAGGATTTTATTATTCAGTATTCATTTAACATTACGCATTACGCTTTACCATGCTGATGTTAATTTTTTCTGTGTAAGAACTGTTTTTTCTTGATCTATTATTCATGTTTTAGATGTGGGTGGGTATATGCAATGGTATGCTCTATAAATTTCAGTTGTGTAGTCTGAGTAGCCTTTTCTTTCCTTTTTCTTGTCTTTTCATTCCTGCCTTTTCATCTGCTATGCATACGTAACTTAAGGAATTATTTCTGGGACTACATGTTACATCGAAGGCAACCGGAATTGACATCCACTTGCTTCCTCTCAGTTGATTTCAGTTCGAAGAAGTCTGTTTGCCTGGCACTCAATTATTTTTTGAGCAATTTCAATTTTGTACATTATCAATTAACAGTCTCGCTTTCATCTTTTTTTTCCGGCTCTTGTGGGTGTTAATTCACCGAAGGCGAGAGAAAAAATCTGGGTTAAGCTTTGGCTTCGAAAAACCAATCACATGCACGAGCGGTTTTGGCCGAATAAAATAACTAAAAACCCGGGGCCATGGAGAAAAGGTTTATTTTTTAGGTCGCAGGGATTTACGTATTTTTTTGTCCTAATTTCTACCAAGGCTTTTTTTTCCTTTTTTCGCTAGCAGCATTTTGGTTAATTAATTTTCACCATGCGCTTTTCGCTCAGTCAGCGCCGGCGGAATATTACTTACACATTTTCCTTGTAGTCCGCATAATTACGTGCACGTTTAACTTTTAATTGAAATGTTGTAACAAGAGTTGATGGTTGAGATAGGAGGTGGGAAAAAGGGAAAATATGGGAAAAATGTGGGTTCTTCTTTGGGAAAGGGGGGGAACTAGAAGCCGGGGGCCTGCGGGCTTGTCATGGCAATTCATAAAACTCCTTCTCGCTTGCTCTTTTCTCCCCTTACTTTCTCCCGCCCTGCTGGCTGGTCTGTCTATATTTCAGTTTATTATATCGAGTTAAAAGCTGGCGTTCTTTAATTAAAAGCGTAGCCAGCAGACACACTCACACTCGTTCGTATTTGATATTTATGGCGACCCCGAAGTATGCTACACTTTAGTGGATTGGAGCGAAATCGGCTGGGAGGACCGGCAGACTGTTGCCTGCTTTTTGGGCTGGCATTAATAATATCCCAAAATTATTACGAGAACAAGCAGCAATTGAAGCCGGCTTTAACGAGCCAGAAAGGGTAAAAACTGCAGCTACAGTAGAGCTTATCATTAGTAGAACAACAAGTTATAAAGTTATAAAACATTAGGGGCTTTGATCTGACTTTGAGGTGAAATAAAAATAGGTTTATTAAGAAATTACAACCGTAAGCTTTGAATTAAACGATCTTAGTTGGCTATAACTATTCATTAAACTTATCCAAATTTAAAACAAAATAGTTTCTTTTCCATGTAAGTTCATGAGACTTCTAAATAGTGCAATTCAATTAACCAGAACTTCGGATCGTAGCCTTAGTGAATAATTAAAAAACAGGACGTGAAACTTTATTAAAGTTTTATTCAATTGAAATAATGTATAATTTTCAGAATATTAAAAAAAATTCAAAAATAGTAACATATAATATCATGTTATTATTTTTTTAATTAACAAAACAATTATTGTTAGTACCTTAAAACCAAGAAACACTTTCTGATGCTAAAAGCTTGACTCAAAGTCGGGGAAACTAATAATAAACATTGTATTTGGTTTCCAGAAAACTTGGGGGTTTCGACTGTATTGCTTTTCCTTCGGCTCCCCGCCTTTCCCCATAACTTTGCATATTAAGCCATGTGCAGAGGGCAAAAACCGGCACACACCAGTAAACAGAGAAAACTTTGTTGGCTGCTCGTTTGTTTCTGTTCGCCAACGCACCCCCACCCCTTAACCCATGATAGCCGGAAAACCGCAGCAAGTGCAACTGCAACACCGGGCACAGCAACAAGATCGCTCTCCAATTTTCCCTCTGCGCTCGCAAGTGTATTAATTTGCACCCAATGGCGGGGCACAACAGCATTTTTCCAGGGGTATGAAGGGGTAGGGGGCTTCGAAACACCAAAACCCCGAATCCTCGAAAACCCGAAACTAACGACCATTTCGATGGGCGGCAGGGGGCGTGGCCGAAGTGATTTGTGGCCATATAAGACAGATGGGTACCAGGGATGGCAGCCCGATGAGATGCAGATTGAGGTCCTTGCAGAAAGCGAAGCAATTTTCGCCTCAGTTCATTTCTGGCAACTAATTGGGCCAAAGTGCATTTGTGGCCTGCAATTTTCCAGCCCTGGCACTCACAACATATGCAAATCACTCACTCAGCCGCACACCAAATACACACTTCTCCATATATACTATATGTGGGGAAAACCGTAAAGGAGCAGGGAAATGTATCCTGTGCATGAAAGTCAGCTTACGTGGCGCATGATTTATTAAAAAACGCTCGTAAAAATGCACAGCACACTCAACGAGCACAGAAAAAAAAAAAAAAAAGGGTGGCAAAAAAAGGAAACAACACATCAAAGGCAGCACGGCAACACTATGATAGCACCCACTATGCCGCCGCTGCAAAAATGCATGAAAAATAACTATGGAAATAAGCAGAGGCACTGGCAGAAGCACTACCCACAGAAGCACTAAAAATAGATATGAAATTTTTAAAGCGCCCCACAGCAACTCTTAACCCATGGCAGGCCCGGCCTTTTTTTGCCCGCCCCCTAAAGCAAACACTTAGTCGCGCATGATGAGCGCTGGGTTGAGATGGGCGTGGCGAATACGTAGGGGGTGTTCACTGTACCACTGTACAGCATACATATAGAGGGACGATCGGCTGGGAGCCAAATTTTCCAGACCATCCATCAACTGTCAGAGTCGGGTTCATTTTTAAGCAATTTTCGCAAACGATGCGAGGGGCTAAATTCATGCCCCTCAGATGGATGCATGAAATATATATGAGGAGGGGGAACTACTATGCCATCTAAACTCGAAAAAAAATGCATGAATATGGAAGTATTAAAAAGAGCTGGAAATAAGAAAAGCTTTTTAAAATTGCCCTTTAAGAATGTTTTTTTCACAACTAAGAATTTAATGGAATACATTTACTTATATATGCGAGCTTTAATATATTATATTATATTATATTATACTGTACTATTCTTTTTAAAGGGAGAAACATTTGGAACCATAGTCGTCTTAAACGACTTTTGCATTATGTATGTTGAAAATTATCCTAACTCATTTTAAAATAGGTATATTCCCATAAGAACAGATTTTCATTGAATTATTAAAGAACGGATCTATATATTTGCGCTATAATACTAAGATAAATCATTTAGGTATTATAAAATCCGAAAATAATTTTGTTTAGTGCTTGTGCCTAACATTTAGGCCAAGTTTTCAGCAGCTTTTCTCAGCCACAGCCCCCCATCATTGTCATGGTCGCCACTCTGCATCCTCTTCGTGCTGGTCAGGCAATCGGGAAATGGTGGAGCGACAGCCCATGTTTGGTTTCCATCGCCGGTTCCTGGCAGCACAATTTCGTATTATTAATTAGCTGCCATTCCATTTGGAGGGAGGAGCGGAACCACTGCGTCGTCATGTCCGTGGCACATTTGTTCTGGTTAGCGGCGGTGGACTACGGACTACGGACTCGGGTCCTGGCACCCTCGGCAGTGCCACCAGCAAATTGCCAGTTAACCCAATCCAAACGTACCCAAACGGGCCTTCATTTGCATAACGTCATTTTTGGAGAATATGTCTTAAGCCCCATTTACACCAACTAATGGATGTGGAGCATTCTAAACGACAGCCACGAAATGATAAATGTGTGAGAATTAGGGTCGAGGTTTTTGGTTGTGTTTGGATAAAAATAGTTGGATAGGGAAAGCTGCAGTGCTAGCTATCGATTTTAAGCTGGCTTAAATTAAATTCTTAGCTTGAATAAAAATGTACAAGTAGAATTTCCAATTATAGTTAGGAAAAAAAACGCTTTTCCCTAAAGATATTAAGGCATACAACTTCCTAAGACCTAGAAAATCTACATTTCCTAACTACTCCGGCAATGGATGCAAATGGGTCATAGTAAGCCGGCCATCTGCATTTTGTTAACTGCTAATAAGTGCATATTTTCCGGCAACTCGCCGTACCGTCAAATTGCATGCATAATTTATGCAGGACTTGAGGCCAGCGTCCATATTCGCTCATCAACTGGATGTAAGCACGTACTTAGAAGGCAGTTACCGCCCTGCCATTCCCTGACTAACTTACCCATCCATCAACCATCATCCAGCTGCCCGACTGCCATGCAAATTGAGCACGCGTTTCGCATAACCAAAAATTACACTTTCATCAAGTTTCGGGGGACGGGGTCCTTGGACGTGGGAGGATTAAGAGGTGGAAAGTGGGAGGCCAATGTCCATAAATTCGGAGAAAGCCCAAGGTAAACGTGGAATTTTCTCTTGGATAATGGTGTAAGGTTCATCGTGGGGAAAAATATCCGTGCACAGAAAGATATTACACCTTAGGGAATTTGCTAAGATATAGTTAAATATAATAAATAAGGGTCACAGCAAATCAATAGTTTTGAAATCACTTTTACAAGTGTCTAAAAGTATGCAACAATAAATTTTAATCTCACAAATACAATGAATTCATTCAGAATTATGACCATTCCTATTCACTGCATACTTTTAGACACCTAAAATTCGTAAAATTGGAAAGAAATCGAATTTATTTATTATTTAAATACACATATTTCTGGCCTTCCTCCAAGGCCATAATTTTTCTCCGTGAAACCTGCCAACTTTCTCGCTGACTTAGGGCCTCAGCTTAAAAACTTAAATAACATCAGAACAAATTAAATAAGTGTGGATTTTCGGCTCGTCCTTGGGTGGGTCAAGCACGTGCTGTTGGCCAGGCTTCTGCCGTTTTGACAACGTAATTTAGTAATGTCCTGGGGGCGCGGGAGGCCGAGTTGAAGGTTTCAAGTGTACTGGAAGGCGGAAAAGCCTGCCAGCGAGCATTTGCCATTTTCTTTTAATTTTCCGACAGTTAAGCTGCCCCTTCTTGCGCGCTTCTCGCTGGCAGATTTTACTGCTTAATACGCAAAGTTGCACTTTGGTTTTTATTGCACTTGGTCCAGGGACCAGGATTTGCTGAAGCCTCCAGGACCTCGCGCCAGGATGCGCTGCGTACTGAAAGCGTACAAAGTTTTGTGCACGCGCTTTCGCGCCTGGAAATCGCTGCTGCGTTTTATTACAGCCCCCCTTGCTGCCAGGGGCGCAGCCGAGAAGGGGTTTTAAAGCGATTTAGCTGAAGGGAAATGGTGAGAGACTTAATCCAGCTTTTGTCGTAGTAAATCCCTCCTTGGAACCTCTCTTAGTGGGGAAGCTTGGAAAATTCTAGCAGATAAAGGTATCAATGGCACAACGGAATATCTAAAGATTACTTAAGAATAGTACATGTATTATAATAGATCTTATTTTGAATTTAACTCTAAATGAAGAATTATATAATTACATATATACTGATAATAACACTACTATCAATAATGCTTCAGTGAGATTATGATTAGCATTATAGGTTTCAAGTTCGAACCCGAAGAGATACAGAACACCCACTACGCCCCTGTCTTTTTATCATCCTCTTGCATGGCGATGGTGTTGGCTAAGGGGTTTTTGAGGGGGTTTAGGGCGGTTAAGCATTTTCTAACAGTCCAGTGAACCGGTAATCAAAGCAAAATCACCAGAGCTCTGAAACAACTTTTTTATGCTAATTTTTACCTTAACCTCCTGTTCCCCGTTAGTGTGTGTGTGTTCTCGCTACATTAAACATTTAAATGCGTTTTTAAGCAGCCTCATTCCTTTGCGAGATGCCGAGTGGGTTAAACCGGACTCAAAAGAACGGAAGGGATTTGCAGCACTCGAGCAATAAGCCAAATTGTACCTCACAGATACATCCACGCAGATGGCAGGCTACTTATACCGATTCCACTTTTATTCCCACTTCCACTTCCATTTCCACTCACACTTCCTCAACTTTTCAGTCGCCCATTGACCTGAAGCCCTCCTCAACTATTAACTTTGGCGAAGATTGCGACTTTTTGGTGCTTGACTCGAAATGCAAATAGCAAGCCGAGCGTATGAAGCCCTCGAGTTGGCCCGCTAAGTTGCCACTTTGCCATCTCACAGATGCTGCCTGTATCCTGTAGCCTGTATCCTGTATCCTGTATCCGCTAACCATGTGTGTACGAGTGTTTGGAGAGCCGCCCTCCCTTTGGGGGCGTGGCGCGGCCCAAGCACTTGTCAAAGTCAACTTCACTTTATGTCAAGCAGCGTTATATTCATTTTTTCTGCGCGTGTCTCGCTTCCCGGCGACAACGTCTTCTTCACTTTTTCGAGCATTACATATAAGCAGTCACAGGGTAGCAGAAAGCTTATCCACTGAAAAGGTGAAAATGTAAATGGATAGAAATATATATAGCACAATTTTTATAATAAACCATTTATAGTATGCCACAAAATCACTGAGACTTTGAAATCACTTTTAGTTATTGTTTTAGATGTCTAAAAGTATGCAACAATATATTATAAACACACAAGTACATCAAATTCTTTTAGAAACACGGATTTCCCATATTCACTGCATACTTTTAGACACCTTAAATGATTTGTCTGACAACCTCTAGTATTTTGATGATCTTATATAACTTATCGAATTCATAAGATATAATATCACAAGATAATATCATATATCATAAGATATCATATCTTAAGATATCATATCATAAGATATCCTATAATAAGATATCACATCTCTTAAAATAAAACCACATTAAATGTTAAGTACTTTACTGAAAATATGGTTTTTAGGGTATATTCTTAGTGGTACTCCCCATCCATTCCATTTTTAAGCCATTATCATCGCCTGGCACCTCCTGGGCCGCTGCCTGCTGTGAGCTAAGGACCCATCGGCACTTTGTGCGTGTCTGAAGGGAAGGAAACCCAGATCCACAGCCACCCATCCCTGAAACATCCTAAGAACCACCCAACCAGACCCAAGGCTCCTCTGACATTTACGATATTACTGGGCATATTTTTTTCGGCTCCTCCTTCCGCTTCACGTGACTGTTTTATTTGATGTTAATGTGGATATGTTGATGCCGCTCCCGCTGAAGAGGTTTTACGGCCCAAGGAATGTGGGGTGCTTCTACGAGTGGGGCATCTTGGGCCTGAAAGCCACAGCAGGTTAGCACATTATTCACAAAGCCAGGCCTTTAAAACCCCAGCCGCATTCTGAGGTTTCGCTTGCTTAATTTGCGGCTGTCCTGATCCAGAAAGGCACCCAACCAATACCCCTGGGATTCGTCCTTCATTTCTCATCATAAAGTGTGTCACACACTTTAACCATTATGAATGCCGGTGATTTATTTTGATATCCAAAATATGCCAAGTGCATGAGAAATGTGGCCAAGTTACTTTTGACGTTTTGTCATTTTAAGCTCTATGTTCCGGTCCCAGATTTTCCATTTTCCTTTCGCCTGTTGTTTATAGGATTCTCTGGTCAAATTGATTGTTCTCAACCATGAATCTGTATAATAACAAGTTAACTCAAGTGGGCCTCACGGCTGGATTAGGGAGAAATAAATTGCCCGAAAGGAAAAGCAGCGTAAAAAAAAACAATTGGTTTGTGGGAAATTTATTTTGCAACTTTGTTGTGGAATTTGTGGCTTTAATGGTCGATTGAAAAATACTTTGTCCGCTGAAATGTAAAACCTTTGATTGATTTCAGCATGGCATTATGATGGTACTTATATACTTTGTTTCAAGCAAACAATTAAAAATGCAATTACTTTCTGTTGTTTTTTAATGACTGTTATGCAAAAAGCGTTTTTCATAGTAAGTCAACACTTTTAAAATGTAATTAACATAATTAAAATTAATTATTTGTTTTACAAATATGGGAGAAACGAAAGAGTTTTTTTTGATAAGGGCTAACAAACTTGGTTTCCTATTTATAGCCATTGCGGTTTAATTTAAAAATGTATTTGCCCACTTTCTTCTGATTTTCCTTTTTTCCGGCACCCACAAATCGCCACATGACACGGCCATAAAAATTGCGTTTATTTGCCCGCTTTTAAATCATTTAAGCTGCATTATATGCAGCCAATGGCAAACACACAAATGCGGGCCAGTGGGAAAATGGGAAAATTGAGGGGGGTGGTGGGTGGTGAGGGGTGAGAGGGCTTGGAAAAGCGAAAAGTTCTGCCGCGTTGTTTGCACAAACAGCAAGTGCAACTGCAGCACGCTTCACTCATATTTTCGTGTATATTTATTTATTCTGCTCGGCATTTTATTTCATTTCAGTTTATTTTCGCTCAGGCGAAACTCTTTTTTATTTGAATGCATATAAATATATATACAATGTTTTTTTTGTGCGCCCTTTACTTCCATTTCCCGAGCGGAGAAAGCGGAAGGCAACAGCGGATACACACACAGGAAAAGCGTAAAAAATAAAACAGAACCTGGTGTGGGTTGTAACAATAAAGGGAATCTTTTTACACTCGCATGCTGAAAACCACGGCTCCAGCCCCCCGGAACCACCTTGAAGCATTTCACTTTTGCTATTTGTTCTGTCACTTCCGGTGGCAACAAAAAATGGCCGCCCGCAGCCCAGTAAAAGTTTTTCCCACCCCCTCCGCCGTTTTCCCACCCCCTTTGGTGCGTTTCGCATATTTGTTCACATTGTTTTGAACCCCCTTTTGGCCCCTTACAGGCGTTTATTAAATGTCACACTGCGAATTTTCCGACTGACCCTAACCCTCCCCCCGTGGGATTTTCCCCCGCCAAAGGACACTGGCACTTGTCGCGTTTGGAGATTTCACTTTGTTGTCCAACGAAACCGGTAGTCGGATCCCCCATACTTCTTGTTGACTTAAAGTTACACGTTTTTAGCTGTCTTTCACTCATTCTGGCATCGCTTTTCCCCATTTTTCCGCCATTTCTCTTGGGGCCTTTGCCATGACAATTTCATTTATTTTGCCATTTTCCGTTTTAAGTTTGTCAGCGCTTTTTTCGTTTTTTTTTTCTCGCTCATAAAACTCAATTACTTGTCCTGCAATTGTATCTGTTGATTTAGCCAACCTCATGGATGTATCCTTTTGGCCTTTGCCACGTTGCGTATACGCAATAATTACGTATGGCGACCTCTGTCGCATATTCCGCATTGTTTCGTAATAACGCAAATTATTATGATGTCTCCCCAGCGAGCAATCCATTAAATTAATTGCAATCACAATAAATATATTTGTGAATAAAAATACGCCTTTCCAGTTAATTTATTAATAATTACGCCACAATTAATACCCTTTCACAGTGTGTCGGTGAATATTATGGAGAGAAATAAATATGAAATGGAACTCATCTTGGTTAAAATGAATCTGTTTGGTTATTAACTTTAATTAGAATTTAAAAAACTTTATAATTACGTTTGGGTAACGTTCAGAAAGTGTATTTCGGCATTAATGTTCAACAAGCAGTAACTTCATTAAAGCTTTTTATTTTTTTTCGCTTTAATTTTATTTTTCCCTACACAGAACTGCACAAAGCACAATTGTAAACCAATGGCAAAACTTTATTTATTTTTAATTATTTTATAACAGCTGGCTGCTGGCATAAGTACAAGTGCAAACACAGCACAAGCAGAAATACAAGGATGCCAAATATTAAATTGCACTGCAAAGCAGTATGAAATTCACCAATTAAATGCTACCAAAGGGAAAATCCAGGGCCCTGGCCCAAATATTCAATTACAACAAATGTGCTCTGCGAAAGTGTGAAAGAGATAGCCCTGGGAAAATGAAAATGTTGTACTAAATAAAACGTAGCCTCAAGTATTTTTGTGGCAAGCTGTTGAAAGTAACCAAAAAAGGCAGGGAGCTAGCAAACTTTCTGCTTTCCAAAGAGATGAAGAGATTGGGTGTGGAAATGTGAGGGTGGGGCTGGCTGCGAAAAGTTTGCCCAGGTGCTCAGGTAGTCTGCCACTTGTGGCACCTCCTCCTGAGTGTTTATCTCTGGTTCGGCGCTGCCGAGTATCAATTAGCCAAATGAAATTCCTCTTACCAATGGCTCTTCATGTTTCCTTTCTTTTTTGCAGAGCACCGCCGAACCCGTCTACTCACCCACCATGGCAGGTGGACTCTTCTCCATCGACCGGGAGTTCTTCGATCGCCTGGGCACCTATGATTCCGGCTTCGATATCTGGGGCGGTGAGAATCTGGAGCTGTCCTTCAAGACCTGGATGTGCGGCGGCACCCTGGAGATAGTGCCCTGTTCCCACGTAGGCCACATTTTCCGGAAACGTTCGCCGTACAAGGTAAGTGCTGCAGATCAATTATTGAAAGAAAAACCAAACCGTACCAAACCGAACTGAAAATGGCAAATCACCGAGGATAGAGCCAAAACCAATTTCGATAGACAGTGCCCATTGCTCATTAAGGAATGGCAGCAGTGGGTCCACTGGAATTTAAAACTCTTGGCCAACATGTGTGGGCAGCCTCAGGACCAGTTACCAGTCCGGTCCAGAGCTTCGTGTTTGGTCAACAGTGGCCCAATCCTGCTTCTCTTGGCCGAATGGCAGCCGCAGAGCAGCAACATGGCACACATGGCACAGACATGGCCCACACACATACCCCATACCCACTGACATGGACATGCAATGCGGCTGTCTTTGCAACATGGTGTGCGATGATGGTGTTGGTGTGGGCTTATGGAGTCCTACCACCTAAAATCGCCACCCCCCCTGCCCACACAAACCATCCATTATTCCCCCAGATCTTCCCATCCTGGGCCAGCTTCAATTATCAACGGTTTACGCTTGACAAAAGTTTGGCAACTGTTTTGATGTCAATGGCGTAACACACCGCACACAAGAGCCAGAGTTCTCCTGGAGTGGAACTAACCAATTGGACACCTGCCAAATCCCAGGGGAGTTAGTTGTCCCTTCGATAATCAACAGTAGAAAAAAAGAAATAGAAATAGGGGTTGACCTTTTGGAGAGGGGTATATCGATACAGAGAAATGTTATTTTAAAACCTAAAATATATGATGATATATTAGATTAAACCTATTAGTTCGAAACCTTTTTCAAATGTTATTAGAATTTCTTACACTTATTTTATTATTTCCATGATATGGGTCCCATATCAAAGCCATATAAATACATTATTTGATTTCACTTCATTTCTAAAAAGCCATACTAAATCCCTTGGCAAATACATTTTGGCTAAAATGTAAATAATTTAGTAGCGAAATGTTGAATGCAATTACCATGTTACACAGCCAAATGGTATCACTTAATTACAAGCAGAGAGGATTGAAATCTAATAAAATCCAAAAACCAATCAAATAGATAAGTTTAAACACCTAAAACCATATGTAGCCGAATTATGGACGCATTACCATAATTAAATTCACTCAAAGGTTAATGACAAACAAAGCATAACAATTCAATGGAATAATCTGCAGGCAGGAAATCCGCACAGGTTCAAAGGAATTGCAACAGATCGCTGCATTTATTCCGAGTTACGGCGTTCTCAATAAATGTCAGGTGCAAACTTCCCTGGGAAAACTACCCCTCTGGCCACAGAGTTTTCCTGCTGTGCGAGAATGGCAGGGAATTCAGCAGGGCACACGGACACCTGTACGGTGAAGGCATAAACACAAAACAGGACACACAACAGGCGGACATTGTTCGGGTTTGTTGGGACAAAGGGCTGAAAGGGCCAAAAGGGGGTGGCCAAGACAGATGGCCAGTTGGCCGGGGACAACCGCAAAAGGGCTGAGGCTGAGCACTGGCTGCAGGAGCCACCTAATGCCACTAAGCAAAAGCTACTCATTCAGGTAATTAGGCTTTGTTGTCCACTCCGCTCGGTGCCCCCCCATCCTGCGTCCTGCGTCCTGTGGCCTCCTCCATTCGAGTCTGTTTGCTGACCAAATATTTCCATTGACTCCGGCACCGGCAGTCGTCCTTTGATTGCACCACCCAACTCCCACCACCCATTCGACCACCCACTCATGGCCACTCCGGTTCCCTTCAATTGCAGTGGCGTTCGGGCGTGAATGTGCTGAAGAAGAACTCCGTGCGGTTGGCCGAGGTTTGGATGGATGAGTACTCGCAGTACTACTATCACCGCATCGGCAATGACAAGGGCGACTGGGGCGATGTCAGCGATCGCAGAAAGCTCCGGTAAGTGGATTTGAAGCCATTACAAATTCCAATATCCTAAGAAAAAGAAACATTTTTAGTAAAATTACTGATATTATTGGCTCCTTGTCTTCTTTATTTATATAAAATCAAGTTAAGATCATAATATATAAGCCTAATAAGAGGCTTAGAGCTGAAACTGATTGATTCAGATGATGTTACGCGTAATATTATTATTACATTCTGTACAATGGCATGCCAGAATATCTTATATTATTTTAAATAGGTTCCTCGACTTCTTGTTCATTTATTTAAATATTGCTAACTTAAGATTAAAGTAATTGCTTGGGGCATTAGCCCTCAGCTGATATGTCGTTTAATGTATCCGTAAATGTAAATCTGTAAAATGGTTTTAGCTTAGGTATTTTAAATATTTGTCTTCTTAAAGTATACATGACATGGAATAGAAAATTGTTCATTTGTACTTTTTGAAAGGTTTCAGTTAAGGATTTTATCCTTATCCCAAAAACTATAACAAATATGAAATTTACCATACTTTGCCCTAGCATTTTTATTCATATCATATAAGATCCTTTATCATGAAAAATACCAATACAATTGAAACCCTTTTTATATCTACTCAGCCGTATTTTATAATACATAACCGTATAACAAATATGGCTTGATCATCAATGAATTGAATTTTCAAAAACTATATTTATTAATTTTAATATTTTTAATAAGACCCGGAATAACCCCCTTTTTCCCCCACCCAGTAACGATCTTAAGTGCAAAAGCTTCAAGTGGTACCTGGACAACATCTACCCCGAACTCTTCATTCCCGGCGATTCGGTGGCCCATGGAGAGGTAAGTTTACCGAGTCACATTGCATTCTTAACCCTTCCCCAAAGCAAGACCCAACCCCGGACCAAACTAAACACCACCCCGAGTCCCTAAAACCAATACCAAAGCTAACGAAAACAAACGACAACCCATAAACACAACTCAATCCACAGATAAGAAACCTAGGTTATGGCGGTCGCACCTGCCTGGACGCACCTGCCGGCAAGAAGCACCAGAAGAAGGCCGTGGGCACGTACCCCTGCCATCGGCAGGGTGGAAACCAGGTTTGTGAACCCCTCGCGGCAGCCCTGCGACCGCCACAAACTCCGTCGAGCCCATGAAAACCGCACAAGGAACCAAGTTTACGTCTTCGAACAGCCTTTTCCGTTTTCCACTCTCTATTGCTACTACTAAAAACAGTGTCCCCAAACTAATCTATCTCTCTGGCAATTGGGTTTTATTATCCCCTCAAGATCTCCTTCCCTGAATAGTTTTTAGAAGGATCCGCTATATAGTGCACTTAATTTACAGATCGCCAACGTGCCCAGCGGCATGTGCCTGGATGCGAAAGAGAAATCCGAAGAGGATATGCCGGTTTCCATTTATGAGTGCCATGGCCAAGGAGGAAATCAGGTATCCACCTCCAAGTCCACATCCTCAGAACTCTGAACTCTGAAAGGAGAAGCCGGCGATTCAGAGTCCCTGATTCCCGATTTCTCGATCTCGTTGCTTGGGGGATTCTTATCCCTATCGGTGCTCTGCTTCGTTTCTTACTCTCCTCTTTTGATTTGACGCTTTTTAGTGTTGGTTATCTATTATTGGCATATTCTTGTTAATTTTCCGCTTGCTTTATTAACTCCAGCCTAAGCCCTAAAACAGTTTTACACCCGACAATATACTTATACAAGTCATATCATATAACATCATCAACGCTTTACCAATTTACCAAAAAGGTTCAGGACCTGTTAAATCTATACTTTAATAAGTTTTATATCAAGTTAAATTCAATGAACTTACCTATATTACTCTTTACTCGAACTATTTTAAAAAAACCTTTAGTAATCCACCACAATATAATAACTATTTTTTTTACTTTTACTCTTTTTACTAGCATATTGTTTTTAATCTACTGATTTTAACAGATCAATTTTTTTAAACAATATTCTTAAGCGCACGTTCTTGAAACTTATTTATAAATGTAATTTTTTCCAGCTAATGATTCTTAACTCTATTCTTTTCGTTACTGCTAAACTTTTACAAATAAAACTTTCTTTAAATTCTCTTAGTTAAACCACAATAACCTAAATTCTTCAACTAATTTCTTAACTTTTTTTGTTCGAAAAGTTGTTCCCTGTATTTTGTTTTTGATTTTTGGTGCCCGTTGGGAAGTCCTCCTCTAAAATGGTGTTTTCTCCAAAGTGGACCCCTCCTTAAAAAAAAACTGACAACAATAATATTTTTGTCGTTGTTAACTTCTACCCTTGTGAAAGTCCTGCGGTTTTGAGCACTAATTTTGACGGAGTTTGTGGCTACAATAACAAATATCTATAGAGTACATAAATAATTTGGATTTATTGCTCTTCGGCAAACAATTCATATTTAATTTATTTGCCTAGTATAAGTGAAAGCATTTATCAATAAAAGTTGCCAAGTGAAATTGCATTGACAATTTAACAGTTTTACAGGATGCATACAAGCGCGACAACAATACACACACACAAACACACACACAAACACACACAAACACACACACACAAAGATACATATTTTTGGATATTTATGCCATGTCACAAAAATTAATTAAAACGCAATCATAAATAAAATGCCAAATGATAAATCATTTACACGGCATTGGCTTTGGCTTCAGCTTTTACATTTTTTTATGCACTCAGCCGGATAAAAAAAAACCAAGCACAATCATAATAAAAATACTACAGATTTGCAAACAAAAAAGCTTTAGTTACAAGTATTTTGAACTACAATAAAGGAACAAACAGTAGAAATGCAAGTAAATGAACTGCAACAATAGAACCCTTCACAGACTCACACGAACTGACACCAAAAGCTTGAGAAATTATATATTTGAGTGCCACGACTTCGAAATACTCTTTAAAAAATATACTTAGTATAATAACCAAATTGTTAAAACTAATATAATATTATTAGTATTTACTGTTTTTATGTATGTTCCTAAAATCAGGGGAGTTTCTTGCTATTTTAGAGGCTGTTTTAAAAAGTATCTTTAAAATTATGATAGGTTATACGGACAGAGTGATAAAAATACTTGAATGAGAGCATTCGCTTGCATCTTACAAATACTGGGTATCGAAAACAAGCCGAGATACTTTTACGCTCACACAGATACTGTGTGCATTGCGGATGTGTGAGGACATTGTATATTCAACATTTAAAATGGGGGAAAAGTGTTGACCTCGTTCTGCCTGCTCTAAAATCGCCCCAGACAGACAACTGCCACGCCCACTGCCCTCGCCCCTCACACGGACACACACACACACAGTGCTACAAAATGGAAGCCGCATTTAAAGGGGGAAAAGTACGAAAAAGATTTACCCAAATGTTTGTTTGCACTCGGAAATGCGGCTAAAATAATCAACATTTGCCAGGCAGAAACATGGGCGTCGGAAGAGGGGGGGCGGCGCTTTCGCTTTTTGCACGCAAATTTTAATTTAGCACATCGTAAAATTTAGCCAGCCAGAAAGGGATATAAAACGCTTTCGACTGCCACGTCAAAGAATAGCTCCACAAAAAAGAAAGGGGGGGTGGAATGGGTTGGAAAAACGCGGTGTCAGCAGTACTGTCCACATAATGAAAGTACTCCTCTCATGTGGAAAAAACGCGTCTAGGCCAGCAAAAATATTTTTCCCCAGCCCGCAAACAAATTTGTTCAGTCGGTGGACAGAAATGCAGCTAAATAACAAAAAAAAAACACTAGATAAAAAATGGGGAGTGGCAAAAAAACGTAATTAAAAACGCATCTCGCGCGCACACAGAAAACGCAATACAAGCGCGGGGAGAAAGGAGAAAGGCAAAGCGATGATAAAAGAAATGCAAATTGAGACCGCCAAGGACGTCAGTTAAGAGAAGAGGGGGTGGGTGGGCCGTAAGCCTAAACAATAAGGGGGAGATGAACACGAAGTGTAATCGCTGCAAAGGGAAAAGTCCTTGGGAGGCCGGTGAAAGTGTGCATTAGGCTGGATGCGCCGATTGTAGGGGCATTACTGCAAGACACAGCTTTCAAGAAATTTATAGAGCAGGAAACATGTATTTAAATATTTATGACAATGTGGAAAATACTGAATACACAGAGAGAAATCCAAGAAAATTGTTCTTGAATTGAGAACATTCGTTCTTAAAAACCGTATTAGTACAATGTTCTCAATATTAGAACGAAATGGTGAGAAAAGAAAACTTAAATTGAGTTTACTTAACAACTTTTAAGTACACACTACGGGCTGAACTAATAGAACACAGAGAGAAATATCAAAGAAAATGGTTCTTGAATTGAGAACATTCGTTCTTAAAAACCGTGTAAGTACAAAGTTCTCAATATTAGAACGAAATGTTGAGAAGGGAAAACTTAAATTCAGTTTATTTAACAAATTTTAAGTATGAACTACGGACTGAACTAATAGTTTATTTCTTGAGATATACAATGTACATAAATACCGCCAATTCAACTTGATTCGAGCAAATTAAAAACACTTTCAACTTAAAAATGTCGTTCTATTTTTAAGAACATATTCAACTCAGATGAGGACGTCAACATTTTTTCTGTGTACCTTTTAAATAGACCTCATTTCGCACTCCAAACTAACTGGATTTAAATTAAATTTAAACTTTAAACCGAACAGGACTAAAGTTGAGTGTTTAATTTTTTGCTAATTTTAACAACGAGAATGGGACGTTGAACACGGGTCCTTGAAACTGCCTTAATTGAACCGGTCATTCGATAACAGTAATTATTCATGGTACCAAGCCCCCGGCCCTCTCCAATCTCATCATTATTCCAGTCCCGGCATCATTATAAACAAAATAAAGACGGGGCTCCATCCGGCGGGCGGTGCGGAAACGGAAATGGTAGCACAAAATGGCGGCTGGTCACGACCTCACAGCGCAAAAAGGGGGCGCGCGAGTGCAGGGGGCGTGGCAGGAGCAGGGCAAACAATGGCAATTTCAGTCACCAGCAGAATCTGAACCGAGCTCAGGCCATCTGGCATTGGCAACGTGTTTTAAATTATAAATAATCATGGCCATCGAGTTTCAGACAAAACCCAGACTCACAAACACAAACAACCACACAAAGGTACACACACATAGAGTACACACACACAGTCACAGACCGAGCTGCTTTTTGGCATTTAATTGAATAAAACATTAGTGTGTAATAAGTTGTGCGATTGTAGCCCTGGAAAAACTTTTGGCAACTGGCAACGCATTCCGTCCCGCCATTGCAATTTATATTAACGTGTTTCCCTCGATTTCCCCAGTACTGGATGCTCAGCAAGGCGGGCGAAATCCGACGCGACGACTCCTGTCTCGATTATGCCGGCAAGGATGTGACGCTCTTCGGCTGCCACGGGGGTAAAGGAAACCAGGTGAGTGGATGAGATGTATAGCTATAAGGTAGAGCAGGATGCGAGAAGGCAAACTTCGAGGAGTACAACAAAAATATTATATTCAAATGGTACACTTATCAGAATATTTCCGATTTCAGTGGGGAATGATGATAAATTGGGTAGCCTAAAATAACATTTTGTGCTTTAATGGGACTTGGAAATATGATATTTCTTCCCACAATACATTCAAACTCAAATGTTCTATTAAAAAGCCAATTTGCACATCTAGAGATATGTTGTTTAACCAATTTATGTGGTTTTTCGGTTGGAAAATCTAGTCTAATCTAAGAATAATAAAGCAATATTATTACCAAAAATATAATATTCAATTTGAATATTTTTCGTTGTTTTTTATCCATAACACAATAATTAAAACCCTTAATTTTTTAATAGATGTAATTACAAAATTTCTTTAGTTTTTGAAAGCCATAAAAAATATATACTATTAAAGCAACGTTTTTAATGGTCATTTAAATGCATTTAAATAAATATAAAACTTTAAATATATGTTCAATTTTAATTCGTGAAAATAAAGATACAACATTTCTGTGGTTTTCGAAAGCCAAGAAAAATATGAACTTATAAAGCAACGACTTTATAGGTCTTTAAAATTACTTTAAAGAATTACGAAATGTAACATTTTTATTTTAAAATGCAAATCTTTTTGTGAATTACCTAAAAATGTATGTTTAACATTTCTGTGGTTTTTGAAAGCCAAGGAAAAAAAGTATTTATAAAGCCAAGACTTTACAGGTCCTTAAAATGAGTTTTAAGAAAAACGAAATGTTAAATTCTTTTTGGGAATGGCCTAAAATTGTGTTTTTAACATTTCTGTGGTTTTTGAAAGCCAAGAAAAATATGAACTATTAGAGCCACGACTTTTTAGGTCTTTAAAATGCTTTGAAACATCATAGCAAAATCATTTTTGTGTGGATTTTAGATGACTATATACCGAATCACTGACCCAATCCTTTCGTTCCAGTTCTGGACCTTCCGCGAGAACACGAAGCAGCTGCACCACGGCACCTCCGGCAAGTGCCTGGCCATCAGCGAGAGCAAGGACAAGCTGCTGATGGAGGAGTGCAACCCGAGTCTGAGTCGCCAGCAGTGGACCCTCGAGAACTACGACAGCTCCAAGTTGTGAGGCTACTTCTATGCGAGGGGCAACCTGCTGTTGCCCACTTCGCGGCGACAACCACAACCACGAGCATAGCGGCAGGACCAGGAAGGGATGCGGAAACAGGACATGAAGTGGCGGCAGGAGCTGGAGTAGTTAGATTCCCCCGAGGCATGTGCAATAGGGAGAGGGCGGAGCGGATTGTAGCAGCAGGAGCAGGAGCAGCAGCAGCATCACTTGCCATGCTATATAAATATTATTAAAATTTATATGTTTCCAAACAACAGAATAGACGTTACATAGCCCTAAGATCCACAGACTAGACAAACAGACACTAAAAAAAGAGAACGACTGCTGTACAGTAGCTATAAGTTGATAGGTTTTCTAGCCCCTAAGTCGGAGGAGCACTTAGGATTAGGTTAATGGAGCCCCGGGCCAAGGACAAGTGCTGGCCAACAAACCGAAGTCGTAGCGCAATTTTTGCATTTAAATTTGTAATCATTTAGCACAATTTACGGAAAGCGTGAACCCTGTCTCTGTGTAACTCGACTTACTACCATGGCCAACGCCAGGCGAAAGATGTCCGGATTATTTATGAATTTTACAAATGTCATCAAATGGCTCTGCGAAAGCCTCATTCCAAATATATGTTTTAGTGAGTAAGCCCTAGGCTAAGTCTGAGTTGGAAAGCATTTGGTGATAGCCTTTGTTTCGCCTGTGGCCCCCAGCATTCCCCCTATATTACCATTCTTTTATCTTCTTAAAGGGCGAACCAAATTTTGATTTTATTTATTTTCGTACGATTTAGGGACTGCCTTGTGTTGCTTAATTTTTAGACGAGGAGCGTTGCCAAATTACGTTTAGGTGTTTAGATTTCGGGTAACTTTGTGTTCTCTTTGAAAATCCGTTGCATTTCCCTTCGTTGGATTCTCAAGACGACAACATATCCTATTTGTTGGACACAGCCAGCTTGTAGTACTTACAAATATCAGTTTCCAAACTACCGATATCACACCAGATATATAGCGTTAGTCCCCCTAGTGGTTAGTTCATAATGCAAATGTGCATAGTGCCTTCTATTTGTAACGGACGCATTCGTACACATATGTTATCGTAAACGTTCATCGAACTCTTGTAGAATTAGGCTAGGTCACAATCACAGCGACTGTGTATATACTGTACTGTACAATTTCATATCGCATCCAGCAGAATGTGTACATAACTACGATTAAATACTGTTTTATTCAAGACTAAAACGTACATATTATATATCAATATGATAGCCAAGAGTTGCGCATTGTTTTTCGTTTGCTATGTTTTATTCCAGCCAGCGAGCTTCACTGTAGGCGGCATTTACATTTTACGTACGAAACCAAAAGCCATAGGAAGTGGTCGATAATCTTTTTTTAAACTAAACTTACAATAGTTAAGTAAGCGCCTAGTAAATGTGTAGTAAGAACGCAAAATTGTGCAAGGAATCAGATACAGTTATAAATAAAATATGTGAATTGAAAATGTTATTGGGTTACTTATTTGTGGTTCTATGAATTAAACAAAGGATCAACAAGTCAGGAAGAAACTCCCTTTTTTTAAAAAGTACTGAAGCTTTAGCCATCTATGGGACGGTAGCTGAACTAAGGGCAACCTAGCGGATTAATGTAAAGTATCTGTAAAATTAAAGTTACAATGTAGAGTAGCTGTGACCCAAACCATATTTTAAGGTTCTTAGAATTTAAATTTCTTTTAAAGCGAGAAAAGGTTGGACTACCAGATCGGGAAAAAAATAATGTATATCCATGGCGCCTTGATTCAAAAATTGTAAACATATTATATGAAGATTCCGATAGACTCGCGGTGAAAGGGCATCATTGACGATATAGTCGTCCTATTTGTGCATAAAATATATTGAAATTCTGAAATCTTAAAATAATGGTGCTACCAGATCGGGAAAAAAATAACGGATATCCATGTCGTCTTGATTCGAAAATTGTGAACAGAATGTATGAAGTTTCCGATAGACTCGCGGTGATAGGGCATCATTGACGATATAGTCGTCCTATTTGTGCATAAAATATATTGAAATTCTGAAATCTTATATTAATGCTGTACCCCAGAGTAGAAGAGAATTTAGTGGTCCGATAAGGCGCGTTTCGACTCATATACTACTACTACGACAAAGCATCAAGTTTTCATCCAGTTTTGTGTACTTATCTCCAAGAAATTGTCGAAATGAAAATGTAAATTTTTTTTTTATTTCCCACAAAGTAAATTAATTAGATTAAGATTTTTTCTATCCAGCTATGTATTCGATAAAGTCAAGTAATTGATCGATATTAAAATATAAAATTTTTTTTTATTTCTCACAAAATATAGTATTTAGATTTACATTTATTATATGTAGTATCCTGACGCTACAAGATAAAGATTCACAATTATCACATTATAATTTTGGATTTTAAAGACACACAAAGTTCTATTGACCTTAGCTTTACATAAAACATAGAAATAAGTCAATATTATCATTGATCTGACTGCTTGCGCGGCGTGAGTACCAGGACCTCGTAGGACCTGATGCCGATTTCCCTACCACGGTGTGGTATGAATATTACCTTGTAGGAGGGATGAACCTTGCCCAGCCGCATGACGCCCTTCAACTCAGCGCGTCCCGTATAGGTGATCTCGCCCCAATGCGAGTAGCCCGTGGGCAGTGCGTCCTCCGGATAGGAACCATTTTGACCATCCACCCACTCGTAGTCACAGTCCTTGAGCACCAGCAACTCCACACCATCGGTAAAAGTGTAGACGTTGCCGTTCCACGCTCCGTAGGCCACCTTCTCCTTGGGCACATAATGAGCTGGGAGGCGATCGTTGTTGAAATAGGCTCGTGCCACATATGCCGCATTCCCATTCTGGTTGACTCCGCTCTGGAGAGCTCCCTCCGGGGGCAGATACGAATCCTCCAGGTTCAGGGGCATCCACTTGAAATGTTCATCCATTTTATAGAACTTTGTTTCGGAAGGCTTTTCATCCTCCTTGTTCTCCGTGGCTGGGGTAAAGTTTAGGTGAATTCTGAAGACAAGTTGTTTGTGGCAGCAGGCGCGGCACTGCGGGCAGGTAAGGGATCTTTTTAGCCAGCGGCTCAGGCAGTGTTTGTGAAAGACATGCCCGCACGTGCTGATGCCACAAACTTGGTCACTTGCGCGGTAGAACTCGTTGCATATAGGACACAGCAAATTCAACGCCGGCGTTGAGTCAGCCGAGGTTTTGTCATTCGCACTGGTGTTTTCAATATTTTGACTCTCCATGTCGCTGTTCTCCGCCTCACTGAGCTTTGGCAAACTGCGAATGTTTTTTTTATATACCCATTTTTTCGGGTGTTAGGAGAGAACGTATACCTAACTCTTAGAAAAGTCTTATACGAGTATTGATAGCAGCCAAATTCTGGTTCGACCAAACGTAAACAATTTATATACAAATTGTGTTTTTTATGCACCAACTGCTTCATGATGAGATGACGAATTCTGTCCCACCCTAACAAAAAAAAACATTTTAAATAAAATTTATGCACGGATGAAATGCTTCCAATGATTACTTTTGTTGGGTAAAATTTACCAATGGGCTTAGTTTAATTACTAATAAAATAGTATGTTTCTTACTTATACATTAAACAGACCCAGCCACCGGAAATATAGGAGAGAGAAAGAAGAGCTTCTTACACAATGTCCAGTATTATTTATAAGCATGGGAGACCGAGTTTCCAAGTGGGCTTATCGGCAATATGACATCATACTGCATTCTTTCGCCTAATCCGGAAATTTCTGACGACTCGGTGAAGGAGATATTTTTGACCCTATAGAGTATATATATTCTTGATCAGCATCACTAGACCAGTCGATCTAGCCATGTAAAATATACATAATATACTTATGATTTTAATTGCATGATATAGTTTGAGCTGTATGGGCATATCATCTTCGAGCTGCTGAAGTTAACTTCCTTTTTTGCTCCTATGTTTTATGTTTTATCCAGAGGATAATCCTGATTGCTAAAATTAATTCCTGTTCACAAATATATTATATAGTTATATAAAACACGGAGTTGTAATGCTGCTTTCGTTTTTATTTAAGTCGATTATAAGGTGTCTTGCCTATTCCATTTACACATTGGCGTTCTGTTTGATCCAGGACCTCAGGGCGCCCACATAGGTGTACATTGCCGGACGGCCCTTGGCCCCACAACCGAATCCCCAGGACACCACACCGAAGAGCTTGCCATCGACGGTCAGGGGTCCACCGGAGTCGCCCTGGCAGGAGCTGACTTGGCCACTGGGATGTCCTGCGCACACCATGCGATCCGTGAGGCCGGGGATGTTCTGGGAGTTGCAGTAGTCACGGCTCCACAGCTGCACCTGGGCGAACTTAAGGCGGTTGGGCAGCTGCAGATTCTGATTGATGGCACCAAAACCGCTGATCATGGCCATCGTATCGGCCTCGTAATTTGAATCCGAGTCAGCCAGTTGGATGGTCTTCACAGCTCCTCCCATGGGAACCGGACTGCTCAACCTGATCAGCGACATATCGAAGTCCTGGCTTTGCGGATTGTACTGCGGATGGATGATGAACTGGGCAATGTTGAAGGTCTGGCCGTTGCCGGCAGCCAGATCGTTGGTTCCCACAATGGCCTTCATCTGTCCCGGATTCTGACCCTTGGTGCAGTGGGCAGCGGTCACGATCATCGTCTCGGAGATCAGGGAACCACCGCAATGATGACGCCCATTCAGTTGCAGTGAAACCTGATGAGGAAATTGTCCTGGAGCAGCAAACTGACCGCCTATAATCCGCGACTCCTCCGACGCATCCATCTCGCCGAGAACAAAAGTCACGGCGAACAGAAGGATCGAAAGCATTACTAGATTGTTAACCGAAGACATCGCAAGGGTTGAGTGTGTTGACTGGGGTTCAGTCGTTCTCTATTTATAGGTCTAGAATGGTGTTACGATCGAGTGGTTTTATCGCCCGAACAGCACACTTTTGTGTGGGAAGAACACCCGATAAGTGGGGAACTAGATGGGGGGTCATTTTGTTATAGCTAGCTCACTTTATTAATTTTGGTAACGCCAAAAACAATATGTTATTGTCAATCCTCTAAATATTTTAATATTATTAAGTAATTATATATTCATCTTGACTCTGAATTGATATATTAGAAGCCCTTCCAAGGCGTAAAACGCACTTACCAATTATCTTAAGTACCGTCCCAGTTTTTTGTCTTTAAATTAACCCGCCAAATGCCAATTTCTATCTAGGTCAAACAGCAGGGGCTCGACTCGTCAAAGTTTATGTGCGAAATTTAAATTTTTGCCACCTAAAAATCAAGTTCACACACCACATAATTGCTGGGCCTTGTTTTTTTAGGAATAAGTAATTTTAAGAACTCAGTGAGACGAGGAATTTGAAGATTTCGATCCAGTCTGATGTCCATTGCTGATCATCCAAACGTTCTTCCAGATCTCGTGCTTATAGATATTGCGATAGTTCTGTACGGATACCAGAAACTCCGGGCCGAAAAGAGTTTGTATTAAAACATTTTCGGCAGCTAGATTTCGATTTGTAGTTCCGTGCACAATCACCAAGGGGGTATTGCTCTATGGTTAGAGATATTAAATGTGATTATTAAAAAATATTAGATACATTTTAATTAGAATTACGGGAATATCTTCTCCTTCGCTTTCAAAACGCTGTTTTGGATCAACGTGTCTGCAAAACCAGTTCGTATAGGCCAAGGGGATATCGTTATCGGGACAGTTGATTTTCTAAAAAACACGTTAAAATCACAATATAGTCAGGTAGTTTTCTACACTGCTCCTGACATAAACACCCCACTTACGGTGCGATGCACAAGTCCCAAGTTGAGGTTGAGCTCCCCGTTTTTGTGAGACAAATAGGTGGCATTGACGCCCTGCTGCAGATTGCACCGCTTGGGCCCACTGTACAGGACGATGGGATCCTGTTCCGAGGCCATGCACTGCAGCTGGAATCGCTGTCCGTACTTGATGTTCTCCCCAGTGCGATCCCGACCATCTCCACTGACTATCTTGAAGGAGTTTCGCACACAGGGTCGTTTTGAGGGCGCTACCGTTAGCTCGCAATCCTCATTGATTGACTGGCTTTTTCGCACAACCTTCTCATTGATAACCACCGATAAGGCGGCATTCAGATCGGAGGTGTCCATATCACTGATGTTCATATAGATGGGCATGAGTTGCACAATGGCCCCGAATATAATGGTCTGCTTGGGGGCAGCCAAGACGACCTCCTTGTGGAAATTATCATACAAAGTGCGAGCTTTTTCCACCAGAAGTTCGCCTCGATCGCGTTGTTTCTTGAAGTTAACTATTTTGTCCTATAAAATGGGGACTCAAATATTACTTACCAGTTATATATACATATTTTATACTCAACCTCCTCTAGACAGTTTTCTTCCACCCAATTGCCTATCCTGACACTAGGCTGAAAACGAGCGGATATAGAATCCATATCACCGACTCTGCAGGGCATTTTGTTTGTATAATAGAAGCCAAAGGGAAATAATTTTCAATTGAATATTAATAACTTTGTTTTGGTTTAAGCTAAGTATTCGGTGTGGATATGTATTTAATAATAGTATTGTTTTAAATTTAGGGCTGAAAATGATATGAAACTAAATGGTTACTAGATAGGTTAAATAGGAACTTTTATTACTTAAATGACGAGGCGTTTTAATAACAGATTTATTTGTCTATTGGAAAATAACACTTGCTTTCATCCCCACCTTCTTTCCAACAATTTCACCACATTTGGAAACAAAAGCCTACCTTTAGGCATAATGAAAAATGTAATCAGCATTGGCATACTGCTGTTAGAGTCCCACACGGCGTATGAGTAATGTCAGATCCAATATTTTGCTCTGGCACACATTTCCAGGCACCAAGTTATCTATTTGCTGCTCTGGGCCAACTCAAACAGCGATGATTGGCCCTGTTTGCAGTAGTTCAACTCTGCTAAGTCCATTTGTGTCGGATTCTTGACGCTGAGAAGTCGGGAATGCTGAAACGGACATATATGGCCGACGCCCCATGATCATTAGCAAATCCCCCGGTCGTCTGGGCCAAATATCGGAGACAAGATAAGCACTTTGTATCAACGTTTAGCACATCGCCTGCTCTTAATTGTGCTCGTTATTCATTATCGTCTATGTCGGTGGGCTGTGCGCGGTTTACCTGTTGCTGATTTACTGATTTACCTGCCGGTGAGTAGATGTACCTGGCCAAATGGATCGGCGTGCACATCACGTGAACGTGAACAGCGAGCAGCTCGGCCGATTTGCGGCACGTTTCTTATCTAGCCACTCGATTGCAATGGGGGCTATATGCGATATTGTCGCCGGGGCTCCAAGTTTTATGGCTGTATTTACCTCCGCCACAGGGCAGGCCTTCTAATCGAGACATCCAATGTTCAGCTCGACACTGATTTATTTTATTTTGTTTTGCACCAGAATTTATTATGTCCATTAGCAGGTTGCAAAAAACGTGTTGGTGTAATATTCAACCTTGGCTAGTTGGAGCCAAAGAACTTGAATCTGTTTCTTTGGATTCATAAAGGACATTCGAGAGACTTGTACTACAGGCTTCCAATTATAAAGTTTACATTTTCAGTAACAGAAGTATTGGTATCTGGAAAGTTTGTCAAATGGCACTACTTTGTACCGCAAAAACAAGTGGAACAGATTTAACACTAATCTAATAAACTTATTTCCAGCCAGTTTTAGCTCCAACGTTCCGCTTGAGGAATAAAGATTATACTTATTTTTACCTTAGTGATATGGATAGTATGCGATTAGCCAGTTGTTACATAAGAAATAGTAAATCTAACACACTCTTACTTTCTGGGTAAATATAAAATTTTCATAAATATTTAAAGTACTCCCATATTTTAGAAGCTCTTATCAACATAATAAATATAAGAAATATAAATAACTCCTCTTATCAGTCATAAGGATTAGTGACTGTATGTTATGGTAGTTCAAAACCCCTATTCAATTTATAGTTGCTTTTAATAGAATTGTATTATTTAATTGTCTAGTCTTAAAATTGTGATAAGATAATAATATTATTGCAAGTTAAATGTAATTAACTTGTAACTAGTGATGCCATGTTTCCTTGAGTACCAAACTCTTCAATTTGTTGACTCAGTTTGTGATGCAATGGAAAATCACTTGGAATTTCATCAATAAAAATACTTTTATTTTGTTTTGCACCTGAGAATAGGCAATCTATTCCTTAAATGTTTGCACTCCACAAAACGCGGTTCGTTATCTTGTAAAAAAAAGATGAGAATCCAAAATCGCATTAACTGCGTCAAACGCCAGGCCCCAAAGAGCTTAGCAGATCGTATGTGGCGCTGGAATATCTTCATCGATCCCCCAATTTCGTCACTAAAACACGTTCCGTCCTATCTCGACTTTCGAAATACAATTAATGACAAGATAATACGGGTACTAGGAACTGAAACGGATCAGTTAAATATGATTTGGCATGGGCAATTGAATTGCACTTGAGGCTGTCATACTTATAGCCCCGGTGATAAGAGATCTCTTAAAGGTTATACTGAGTCGGTTCGCGGGCTAATCCGCTAACCACAATCCGAAATCATGTGACTGAGTTTTCGCCGGCTAAAGTTGATCGTCCATTCATGGGCCTGGCCAGTATGCACTATAAACCGAACCTGACTACTGTTGGTCAAGATTGTGTTTTACGATCCTTTATAGACCCGAAATCAGTTGATATTGGCTACCTGGAGAACAGAACTGGCCTTAGTCTTATCGCTGACCACAGACGGTTTATGGAGAATGGAATTGGTGCACTAGGAGAAAAACCAGCTGTACTGTAGATTGGTACAGTCATCTAGTTGGAATACAAGATTGTAAGAGCTTTAATGGTTTTTTGCTCAAAAGCAAGCCAAAAAAAGAAAGCAAACTCGAATTTTATACCATCTCTAACAGTTTTAGATTTGCTATGCTCTTTATTTTGAAATCTGTAACATATATATTAAATATTATTTAAGGAACGCAGTCTTTTATACAAACTAACATTTTTAAAGCTGTTTGTATCATTGTATCATTTTTCCTATGCCCATAGCCTTTTCCTGACGTCAATACCGGGTCTTTAAGGTCCCCCGCTATAAATCTCCTTATGGGGCTTGTCAATTTGTCAATATCGTAAAAGTCTCTTTCGCCCATCGGCATGTGTCTCTCATGCGGGCGAGAGATTAGTTTAATAATTTGTCAGAAAGTGCGAGTGTGCTCACGTGAGCAGCACACGATTCGCGGCGGTGAGTGGAGTGTATTCTCTATAGAGAGGCCTGTAGTAACTGCAGTCACTCTCCCCAACCGGTTGCTCGAAATCGATTCGCAGGGTCAGAAATCCGAAAGTGGGAGTGAGATCCTCGAAAGGCAGCCTCATTGTACCATTTACCGGGGGTTTATAACGCTGTTTTATTATCACAATGGGGTATTATCACCTGGCGAACAGGTATTTATCAGGCAAATGAAGCTCGGCCGGTGAATCAAACCGAGCGCTTCGTGTTTCCTAACGCCGGCGTCGCTGCCGCAGTCGACGAGCAAAAAACAGAAACAGAATTATAAAAACGTTCAATTAGCCGAGGTAGTAAGTCATTACAGTGGCAACGCTCGTGGCGAGCAGAGCGAGTTGAAAGCCCCAAAAGAAAGTTTTTCCATCGGTAGTGCGTGGAGAATTCGCCTTGCGAGAAAACCCGGCGCCAGTCCATCAAAGTGAGTGGTATATCTAGACTTTAAGTTGATAGAATTCCGCTGTGCTGTCAGTTCCAACCATCCCCACCTTTGTTTTTGTCCGCAAATTCGCTGAGATCCAGTTAATTGGAACCACTGCGATAAAATGTGTAGAAGCCCTATTGAGAACGGAGTAGTCAAAACAGCTGATTGGTATTTTTAAAAAGTTGTTTTCTCAGTGCGTTTGCGCGTGTGCCTGCGTTCGGCGGGAGGTGAGTGAGTTTCTGATTAAAACCACCAGCCAAATACATCCACAAAATTTAAAAATATGTTTTAAAGCCTCTGCCTCTTAACAAAGGCAAAGTAAACGAGTTAAGTAAGCTGAACAAAAGTACTGCTGCTTATTGTCAAGGAACTCGATTTAAGTGAATGATTTACGATCACAAATTTAGTATGATTTTGTGTAACCATACCATTCACTTCCACGCAGACAAGTGGCTGGGTGATTAATGCGATTACAAATTACAAGCCCTATTTACTTTCATTTCGAATCCCCATTCGATAGCCAACTCAAGTGCAAAAATGCGCGCCGATAAGCAGATAAGCCCGGCCAAGAGACATACCTCTTGAAACCCCCAAGTCCGCTGATCCAAACAGTTTCCCACTGCTCGAGAACAGCGAAAACAATGTTAAAATCTGATAAAACCAGCTGCACTGCGAGTAATACATATAGTATAGTCTGTTTTGCCAATCAGCAGAGGTGTTTTTAAATATTGTATATCCAAAAGTTTGATATCATATTATATAAACATTTTAATGACCAGTTCGTATCTTAATTATAACCTGTTTATTGTTTACAAATCCCCAAATTGTTTTCTAAAAATTTGTTCACAACAGACAATATCTGCAATTAACCAATCGTATATAAGTCTATTTTTATTCCAATTTTTTTCCGAGTGCACAGCCACTCGGCCGCATCGAATGTGAGTTTGAGTTGAGGTTGAGTCTCGGGCCTGAACTTGAACTTGAAATGCTGAATGCAAGCGCGGGCAGCCCGTGGAAATGAAAACTGAGTTGCAACTGGAAATGGTGTGGAAATGTTGCCAGCAATTGGAACAAATAGCGAATAGCATTAAAATTAATTAAGGGAAACCCATCCCCATTAAAATGCCAATCTGCGGTCGTTGAAAGTGAAGCACGGGTGGAAAATTTGCCATTGCCTTGTCACGGATCCCTCATATAAGCGACGAAGGCTGGTTTATGGACCAGCGATAAGGTCCAATTATGACATAATTAAGGCAATCTGATGCCAGACGTCTTGAGTTTCTTTACGGCCGCATCTCAGTCAGCCGAAAAAGGGGTGAATCAAGTGTAATTAGCACGTGTTTCGCCAGCAAGAGGAAGTATCTGGTTTCGGGGTCCGGAGTTCGTATTGCCGTGCAATCTATGAGAGGTCCCCCACACTCGATGAGTGCTGTTAGATAAGCGTGTTTGATTTACGGCCGCCGTCAACCTCATGGAAACCTATTCGCTGAATTTGGAGAAGAACTCGAGCGGCAATCTACCAATAAATCTGTCTGACTGGGAATTTATAAGCACCCAGGAGTGTTGAAAAGTATTCTATTGGCCATATTGGGCTTTGCCAGCTTCTCGCTTTATTGGCCAACTTATCTGGACGAAATTTCCCCCACTTCAGCGAATTCTTTAGCGCCCCGGCGTGCTTTTCAATACGTTTAAGGGGCGTTAGCGATAGCGATTAGCTTCATAAATTTTTGTTAGCCCCTTCATTGCATTAAATATAGCTTTGTGGCCGTCCATAAATTTCGGGGCTTTTATTAATATTTACTAATGCACTTTTAATGCCAACTATAGTCAACTAGCAGTTGCAGCGCAATTAACAATGAGCTATAAACAATTGTAGTTTAAATTTATATCAATATTTATAGAGTTTCAGAGGCGTGTGCTGGAGATCCCTAAACCCTTGGGGGACTTTTTTCTATTTATATTATAACCGCATTTAATTTATTTGAATTTGTTATGTATTATATAATACCTGGGCCATAAATATCAGTGAGATCCGTGCCAGGAGTACGACAACCATCGCTATCGACTGCTTTCAGCGATCTGCGGTTGTTTAGCAGTCGTAAAATGCGAAATCATCCCATCCAAGTTTGATAGCCCAAATGTTTACCCAAATGTCAGATTGCTAATTGTTTAAATTGATCAATATTTATGACAGAAATACGGCAAAGGAAACTCGAGATCTCCGCCAACCTACCGAGTGATCTTATTGAGTAACCATAGAGATCACGTTTCTATTTTTGATCCCTGTCTAATAAACAGATAACGTAGATCAAATACTGAAAATCTCAGCATTGCATCAGGTCATTGCTTACACAATAGAAGCAATCATAAATCTATTAGGACTGATAAAGAGTGATACAGTAATAATGCAAATAAAATGTGCATATTTCAGGTCATTGTATTTCAATAAAGTGTTCTATTCTCGTTAATCGAACCAAGCAAGCTTATCTTTCTAAAGAAATCTAACTTATGGAGATTTTGTTAAGCATTTTTGCTGTAATTAGTAGGGTGCCCACTTGACATGTTTATACTCATTTTATTGTCTTTAACAGACTTTGGCATTCAAAACAGCCCAATTAAGGTATTGTGTGGGCCAAATTTCTAAGAAATTTGCGCAAACAAATCTAGAGAGCAGGTTTCTCAGCCGGCTGAGGAAACTTTCCAAAAACATTTTTTCGGGCTGCTCTGACGTGCAAACAATTCGGCAACAATTGAAATTCGGCTCACACAAAAACTCAAGTGCGCAACTGTGTTTTTGTTATATTGACTGCGGCTTTTTATACCCGTTACTCGTAGAGTAAAAGGGTATACTAGATTCGTCGGAAAGTATGTAACAGGCAGAAGGAAGCGTTTCCGACCCCATAAAGTATATATATTCTTGATCAGGATCACTAGCCGAGTCGATCTAGCCATGTCCGTCTGTCCGTCTGTCCGTCTGTCCGTCTGTCCGTCTGTCCGTCTGTCCGTCTGTCCGTCTGTCCGTCTGTCCGTCTGTCCGTCTGTCTGTCCGGATGAACGCTGAGATCTTGGAAACTATGAGAGCTAGGCTATTGAGATTTGGCGAGCAGATTCCTGAGCTTCTTACGCAGCGCAAGTTTGTTTCAGTAGAGTGCCACGCCCACTCTAACGCCCACAAACCGCCCAAAACTGTGGCTTCTACAGTTTTGATGCTAGAGTAAAAATTTAAACTGAAATGAATTGTTCATAGCAATACCTATCGATTGACCCAAAAAAAAGTTTGCCACGCCCACTTGGACGCCCACAAACCGCCCACAAACTTCAAAAAATCGTAAATATGAACGCGGATATCTCGGAAACTATCAAAGATAGAGTATTGGGATTTCAGATTTAGATTCCGTAGCTTTGTACGCAGCGCAGGTTTGTTATGCGAATATGCCACGCCCACTCTACCGCCCACAAACCGCCCAAGCCTGTGGCGCTCAAAATTTTTATGCTAGATAAAAAATTTTAACTGAAATGTATTGGTCTCGTCAATACCTATCGATTGATCCAAAAAAAAATTTGCCACGCCTACCCTAACGCCCACAATGCTTAAATCTGTATTCCGCCGGTAGGTGGCGCATTTAAATCTCGCTTTGCTGCTTGCATATCTCCATTTACCTTTGGTCCCTTTAGCTGAGTAACGGGTATCTGATAGTCGAGGTACTCGACTATAGCGTTCTTCCTTGTTAAACTTAAATACATGTAGAATCAAAGCGCTGTTATAATCAATTTACCTGGAAATATGCCGCGCAAAATCGCGTAACCTGTTCCCTCAAAAGGAAAACATTGTCTTGAAGACCCAAAAAAAAAAAACAGAATCGTAAAAGTAACAAACACATTACATCATCAGGGAGCCGAAATTGTCAATATGTGAGTGGATCAGCTCCGAACGAGATAAGTAGAGCTATAAGGTTAATTACATTGCAAGTGTGCGATATAAATGCAAATATTAAACTAGCCTTGCAGTGCCACATATGAAAAAAGCAGCCAAGGTCTCCGCACAGAACTGGCTAAAAATTAAAATCGGGTGACAAACTGTACCCCAGATTGGTACGAGCTATATATGATATGATATTTGACAAATCACAGTGTTAAATATTTGATCGCCAGTCGCTGTTAACTCGGAAAACGTGCGTAGGGCGACTGACTCGTGAGATCTCGAAATCAAATGCCAATCTCGTCTCGGGATGACGGTGGACATTTTCGCATTCGACGACACTTGGCGTTTGCCCAACCAATTGAAGCCGATAGCCTGCTAAATTTATCAGACTAATTTGTTTAACGCTCTCTGCTTTCAGATTAACAGCTTGATCTGCCGATCTGTGATACGAGATTCGAGATCTGAGTTCCGAGATCCGCGGCGAAACTGCTGGAGAAGTGAAGGGATCCGCATCCCCGAAGAGCGAGGGTAAACAGCGAATAAATCGTGCAAACAGCAGACAACAGACGTCTCACTTGGGACCCAGTCTCGGTCCCAGTCCGAACCTGAATCGGGGCTTATTTAAGGCCCGCTAACCGCTGTCTGTCAATCAGAACAATTCAAGCTGTCGGCGACAGCAGATCGCGAGTGAAGAGGTCCGAAGAAACCAGAAGAAAGCCGCGGAAGAATCGGGCAAATACGAAAGCCATATCGGTGGGGAAAATTCCCGGACGTCTTGCACACACAAGTTAAACTGCAAATATACACCCCCGACGAAGTTTGTTTTTCTGCATTGTATGCAGAATTGTGTTGTATTGTGATATTACAACGCGCCACCTGCAGCGTCGTAATCAATTTGTTTTAACACTTCGTGTTTAACCCAAACAAAGCCCTTAAAGCCATAAAGCCTGCTCATCACAACAATTAACAAGATGTCTGCGTCAAAGGAGGCCATTTGTGGGAGCACCGAGAAGGATCTGGAGAAGCCAGCATTGGGTAAGTTTTCTTTAAGAGATATCACTTATATCTTAAATTATAAAACGGAAGGAAGAGAGTGGGAGCGTGCCAAAGTAGCACAGTAAAATGGTGTAATGTTTGCCAATTATAGCCGAGATAATTCACAATTGTCATTACACTTAATTGTCATAACACTCTTTGCTTGTCAATTATTAAGGGTCTGATAGGGAAGTGACAAAAACACCATAAATACAAAGACTAATAAGATAAAACAAATATAAAGGTGTACTAAAGATGTAAATGGGAACAGGTGCTTATAAAGATATCTATGTTTTTAAAACGTAGAAGATCTGATGGATAAAATCATTATTTTATTACCATTTAAAAATATTTTGTTTAAGTTTAATGAAATCTTAATTTAAATATTTTAACCCTTAAAAATTCTCAATTTTTTCATTAGTAAGTAGAATGTAACTTCTCCCATAAAGTAGCACACCCCCAGTTATTACCCCTTGGAACTTATTCCCTTGAAAACCCGCTTTAGGAAGTAATTATCCTCCCATAATAATAATCGGTCATCCAAGTAATATGCATATGCGCCTTTGCTTTCTTTTCTTCGAACAATTACCCGCTAGGTTTGTAATCCATATGATGCATACCCCTAGTCTATGATTTCAGTTTGCCGGCTAATTGCCCCATTTATCGCACATGACAATCCACTCGGATATGTGTCCCAATCGCTGAGCCATATAATTTATATTTATCAGTTGCTTGAAATACTGAGCAAATTGGTCGAGCAGAACACTACCTGAACACAAAACGTAACTCAAGTTCTCGCCCGGCTATTTTGCAATCGTTAAACTCAAAAATTACACTTGAAGTCGATTGAATGGGCTCCTCATTGCTTCTCCGGGAATCCACTTGATTTAAATAAGCGAAATCCGCCCGAAAATGGATGAGAAGGTTGCCGCTAAACGGAAGTTATTTATTATGCAACGAAAATGAGGATAAAAATAAAATCCATTAATGACAAGAGTCGCCAATGCGTGAGCCAAATTTCCAATTAACGTGTGACACACACTTTGCAGTTGGCAAGGGAAATTGGTTTTCATATTTTGTGATGACATGCGATATGTTTTATTATGAAAATGAGATAATTAAAATAAGGTTTTTAGTGCATTTTTTAAATTTTAAATTATAATAACCCAACCTAGTTCAAAAGCTTTGAAAAAATATTCCGCCAAGTTTTTTCTTTTCATAAATAGATAATAATATTTTTGTTTTGACTCTTAACCATACATTTTATTTAAGCTCAAAGCTTTTATTAATATTTTTTGTGCGTAGTTATACAGTTGAGTCAATAAATTGCCTAATTTGCCTATTATTCTGCCATTTGCGGACAAATCAAGTGGTTTGTTTACGCTGTCTTTGTTTCCTTAATATGTTTTGTCCAGAAGTCATCTGCTCGACACTTGACACAGTTTGTTTGAGTTCCCGGTTTACCTTTTTGGTGCCCAGTAGCGTAGATTCAACCGACTGAAACCGGTTAACCGGCAAATACCAAAAAACAATCTGGCAAAAAAACAGAGCTATAAATGCCGAATGTAGTACGTGTTTATAACTGTGGAAATGAACTCTGCAAGGTGATGACAAAACTCGATTCGCGGTTAAGGTCAGTGGGGGAAATGCATTCGCCTTGGAATTCCGACGAGAACTTTTCGCTTTTTACTTTCATTAGCCAATACAGAGCTATGTTAGCTTTTCGTGTCGAGAATGGCGAAATGAGAGCGATTTTCGGTTTGGCAGATTGCCGAGTGGCTGGCTTTTGGCCCTGATATTGACACTTGAATCGGTGGCCCTCTGGTTTTGTCATCTTGCGACATGCCATCCGTTAATTGGACGGCACCGTGAATAAATTATCTATTCAATTTCCCAGGCAACGCCCCCGCAGTTTGGAACCGTATGTGGAGGTGGGTGGCCTGAATAAAAACCCCCCAGTAATTTAACAATAGGCGACCTGTTCAGCGACGCGCTCGACTGGAGCCCCATATCCGTTCTATATTTCCATGGGATGATATATATCTAGTGGATATATGTAGTATATATATAGTATTGTTGGCACTGACGTCTCGGGGCATTGTCGTAATCCGATTTGCAACCCATCTCAGCGCAACTTGCTAAATTGAAAAATTGCTTTTACAAAGTAGGTTTAAATTTTAATGGGAGCAAGCGGGATGGCAAGCACTATAAACTTTTCAGTTTGGACAGTTGAGAAATTCCTCATTTTTTAAGATCGTGACTTTTGCTACTTTTTCGCAGAATAGCATTAAATTAGTTTTTTTTTTTTGCGACAGTGAGTGGCATACAAATTACTCATCTCATCTCTTGAGTGTGCATGTTACTATATTTAAAGATTAAAATAACCACGAAAATAGCCAGAGCATTCATTCAGACAGTGCTATATACGTTTTTACCTGCAAAAGGGAAGCTGAAATAGAAATTACTGAGCAATTAACCCAATGCCACAGTTGTGACTGGCTGAATCGGATCTATCTGATAAAGTTGGGCAAATAATCTCCTGCTGACTTCAGTCTGACCTTCTGGGAAAACAAAGCCGCCTCTTTATGGCCGCAAATATTAGCGCTACTCTTTGGCACCTTTCAAGATACCCAATACCAGGAACTCTCAAACGCGACAAATACTCGTTGTTTATGCTTAAGTTGAGTTGAAAGCCAAATAAACGACAATTGTGGCTTATTATTGTGGTTCGAGGGTTATTGTATACCCAGAATTCCCCAGAATGTTCTCAGACAATTATTCACTTGCAACTTAATGGGAGAAGAAAGCAGAAGTTTCCAAGAAATCCCAGTAACTAATGTTAATTACGTAACAATGCGTTACGTTACGCAGCAAAGCTCACCCCAAAAGCATGCAGTAAAAACGTAACGAAAGCTTGTAGACTTCATGTAGAGTAAATGTAAAATAGTTACCCCTTTCAAATACCCATAAATAGTTAATAATATAATTATAATCACTCCTCTTGTGGAACCAAAACAGATCGCAATAGTTGGCAGACAAAATGAAAAATCACTTAATTGCTTTGGGCGCGCACAACTGTACCATGGCCTAACCATAAAGAATTCCATTAGGGGATTTGCCAAAAATACACCCTACATACACTTAAATAATTAGAATATGGTAAACATCAAGCTAGACAGTGTGAATGGCTTCTCTTTTTTTTTGTCACGAGAGCTCGACAGACACGCTCAATGTCGGCAAACCACAATTAACACAAAAGGAATCATAATTAAGAGGGTAGTCGAGGGGTTGTTGGCGAATATTTCGGGTTTATAGACTTGTTGAATTCGTATTGCCATAAAAGGTTAGAAATCATATAATAGGAAGCTGATAATTATATTATGAGCTTTTCATGTGATTTGAACAGCTGTTTCTCATAATATACCATGATGCAAATATGTATTACATCAGATAAATATTATATAGTCTTGTTTTAAGACCCATTTTTAAGATTTAAAATCCATATTTGGGAATATGTTTTTCATAATAGATCATTTCCCAGTCGTTGCGATCGTATCGGATTGGCAATTTGAACTTGTGAGGAGAGGCAGGCGACAAACACGTGTCCGTCTCAGCCGGCGGCGACTTTCAGAGCGGCCCGCTCACACACTCTATATATAAACAATCACTTGGCCGATTCAAGCGTGACTGTAGATATATTTACAGTTTCAGCTTTGGTCTCGCTCTGCGGTTTGTTGGAAAGATAAATAATGATAAAATCTAAACAATAGGGCCCATTTTGTATGGTTTTGTTCTGACTTTCGGCCTATGTCAAAATTAGCAACGACTTGTCAAAGCAATTAAAAGATAGGGTATATATTTTGGCGTGACCAGTAATTGCCCAGAATATATTGTGCACCTCGAGGGGGCGCCTCCATTTAGCGGCGTCGCATTTCTATGACTTCATCCTGAGTCTTTACACATGTACTATATGTATATAGCGTTTTTGTTAGGGGTGGTTAGGGTAGTTCAAAGATCATAATTTGCAAATAAAAATCGCTGTTCAAAATTAGAAAACTAGTCATCTCAAGAAATCTAAGATGAAACCGAAAAATATTTAGTACTTTTTTAAACAACCCAACGATCGCCCGATGTTACCATAATCACTTAGCTGTGCATATTTTAGGCAGCGCGTGTACTTCGTCTTCCATGTGCCGAAAGTCACGAGATGTGAGTGTGTACCATGCTTACGTACATCCGATATAATTAGACATATATACTAAACGTAGGTGGTTCGACCGATGGTTCTTTGACTTTGGTCCGACTGAAAAGTTCACTCTATCAATTGACATCAATCGCCGGGTCCGAAATGATGCATTATGCAGGGGAGAACTTTCCATCGCCTCACTTAATTAGTCGAAATCTGAACACTAAAACTGATGTAATCACGTAGCGGCGGCGAGAGCGACGCCGGCGCAGAACCATACGTATTCGTACAGTCGTTCACTCGTTCTATAACCGAACCCAATAGCCCGCAGATGTACTCATGTGCTCATACACCATACCCACAGTTTATAAATGAAGGCGGCGCAACAGTTGGCGCTCAGTAGAAAAAGCCATAGCCAACGGGCGGGAGCGAAAAGTACCCACTCAGTTGACCGTTCAACGTCGGTGGCACAACACATTATTATCGCTAGTTCTTACCCAAAATTCGGAGTTCTTACCCAGCCCGCGATATGTTACGGTCTCCAGCCGGCCAAGTCGACAGATAGACAATGAAATGGTTTAAGCGTGTGCGCAAAAAGTCTTGTAACTCGAGTACGAACCGAACTAGAAAATACCGAATTTAGCCAAGTTAGGGGTAGTTTCGTTTTGGTGCACCATGCCCTTCCGACGCAGCAGTCTGAATCACCGTCATCGCGATGGCCACGTTCTGGTGTGGAATCAGAGGAATCTTAACGAATCCCAGGAGCAAGAACCGCAGAGTAAGCTTAACTATAAGATCAGAATTTTATAAACTCATTTCTGATATGATATATATATATTTAATTTTCCAAAAGCACACATTGGATGTACCCTATTGATCGCTCTAAGCAATTTTCCATATTTTTCCCACACCTTTCCCTTTCTCTTGGGACCACCCTGCGTATGCGTAATATCATGGCAAGCACTCTGTTGCTCTGTTGTTAGGCAGTATTCTTCACACCCCGTAGACAGGTTTCTTCCCCTTGGACTGATTTCGCGCGACTTACACGTGCTTCTCCCCATCGCCAGATTGCTGCCAACGAAAGCAAACTCGGCGATTGTGCAACACGAGACGTTGGTGGAAAATGAGGCAAAACCAAAGCAAAAAGCGAGCAAATCGCGCGATTAAATGCTGCGTGAGCGAAATGAAACGGCGAGCGAACAACAATATTTTTAAAATTAAATTTGATTCAGCAATTTTGCCGTTTTCGAGCTATTGTTTATGTCATAGATTTTTTGTTTCGAAAATTGTGGGCAACTAAATTCCAATGAATCCGTCGGGTTATTGAACAGAAAAAGCTTATCGCACAGTTTTTGATTTACTAAAGGTGGCCAAAGTTCATTAGTTTTGAAAGTAAGTGGCCTCAATTATTTTAGCCGGCAGCCTTGAACTTTCTATGCGTCACCTTCTAATTAAGCCATAAAGACCCCACTCCAAACCCAGCCCCAAACCGTAGAAAGTAAGCACAACTGTACTGAAATTGTGAATTCTCGGTAAACTCACGTGTTCCACGGCCGTGAAAATTGCTGGAAATGCCGGCGATTCACGTTTGTCAAATGACACAAACGGCACTAAAAATTACAAACCCTCACCCTCCCCCAACCGTAAACAATTGCCTTTATCGTAATAACAAAACGCGATCTTGGAATATGACTCTGTGGCAATAAAATCGAATAAATGAAGGGTGGGGTAAAAAAACGAGCGACAATTGTGAAATTTAAGAAGAAATCAGTTGGTTATCGCAATTCGAGGAATGTATATTTTTAAACCGATAATAATAGTGTTTTATGGGAATTTATAAATTATTAGAGCTGCCACTTTTGTAGGGTTTTCTATCGCCCATGATTCATTCAGCAAACCCGTCGAGGTTCTTATCTCTATTCCGAGCAACAAGCCTTGAGCTAAGCAAACCCTAGAAAAGATTACATCTTCATATCTCGGTTATAGCCTCTATAGATTTGGGTTATTTCTGCATTTCCGAAACATTTAATTGGATGGCTAACATTAATAGTTGTTGACAAGACTTCCTCTTGGCGTAGATAAATTATTTTTTGCATGCTTATTGCTCACTGACGCATTCACTGATTTAGCCAGATAAATCAGTTTTCTTAGTCTCTCCGAGGTATATTTAGACTCTTAATTTCGCTTTTTCTACTGAGATATTTTACTAATTCTCTTTGTAAATTTTCTTTTATTTTCTAGGATGCTTTGCCACCCGCTACTTTGTGACCTTCATGCTTTTCCTGGGCATGGCCAATGCGTATGTGATGCGCACTAATATGTCGGTGGCCATTGTGGCCATGGTCAATCATACGGCCATTAAGACTGGTGAAGAGTTGTTCGATGATGAGTGCGGAGATCGGGATATTCCTGTTGTAAGTAGCCCTAACAATGATACGTATCTGATAAATTAGTTATAAATGAACTTCCCCTTTTCAGGACGATTCCCAGGATGGCGAGTTTGTGTGGAGCTCAGCTCTGCAGGGCTATATCCTATCCTCCTTCTTCTACGGCTATGTGATCACCCAGATTCCCTTCGGCATCCTGGCCAAAAAGTACGGCTCCCTGCGCTTCTTGGGCTACGGCATGCTGATCAACTCGGTGTTCGCCTTCCTGGTTCCGGTGGCTGCCCGCCAAGGAGGAGTCTGGGGTCTGTGTGCCGTGCGCTTCATCCAGGGTCTGGGCGAGGGTCCCATTGTGCCCTGCACCCACGCCATGTTGGCCAAGTGGATTCCCCCCAACGAGAGATCGCGAATGGGTGCTGCCGTCTATGCGGGTGCTCAGTTTGGAACCATTATTTCGATGCCACTTTCCGGTTTACTGGCTGAATACGGTTTCGACGGCGGCTGGCCCTCGATCTTCTATGTATTTGGAGTTGTGGGAACCGTTTGGTCCATTGCCTTCCTGATCTTTGTGCACGAGGATCCCTCTTCGCATCCCACTATTGATGAGCGCGAGAAGAAGTACATTAATGATGCCCTCTGGGGATCTGATGTGGTCAAGGTGGGTTCTTAAAATATATATACAAATAATGTATATGAGTTCCTAACACATTCTATTACCCTTTTGTAGAGCCCGCCCATTCCCTTCAAGGCCATCATGAAGTCTCTGCCCTTCTACGCCATCCTGTTCGCCCACATGGGTCACAACTACGGCTATGAGACCCTGATGACCGAACTGCCCACCTACATGAAGCAGGTGCTCCGCTTCTCCCTGAAGTCGAACGGTCTGCTGAGTTCCCTGCCCTACCTGGCCATGTGGCTCTTCTCCATGTTCATCTCGGTGGTTGCCGATTGGATGATCAGCTCGAAGAGATTCACGCACACGGCCACCAGGAAGTTGATCAACAGTATTGGCCAGTATGGTCCTGGCATCGCCTTGATTGCCGCCTCTTACACGGGCTGCGATCGGGCTCTGACCCTGGCCATTCTCACCATTGGAGTGGGCCTGAATGGAGGCATCTACTCCGGCTTCAAGATCAACCACTTGGACCTCACCCCGCGCTTCGCCGGCTTTTTGATGTCCATCACGAACTGCTCGGCCAATTTGGCGGGTCTCCTGGCGCCCATTGCTGCGGGCCATCTCATCTCCGATCCCAGCAAGGTGAGGACCTATACCATTTCGAATATTACTCCTTACTAAATCACATATTTTCCTTTCAGCCCATGATGGGTCAGTGGCAGATCGTGTTCTTCATCGCCGCCTTTGTGTATATCATCTGCGGCACCTTCTACAACATCTTCGGCTCCGGCGAGCGTCAGTACTGGGACAACCCCGAGGACGACGAGCAGAAGCCGGCACTACAGACGACCAGCACCACCACCCCGCAAAGGCTGAGCAACGGCAGCACGGCGCCACAGGCCATCTCCAGCTCCTAGGACTCCAAACAGGCCGTAGTATTAGCCGTAGTCGACCGTCATTAACATTAATCCGTACACCATACGAAAACCGTAGATTAGTCCTTTATTTAGTTACCTATTTGTTAAGCCAAAAGTTGTTAATATTAATAGTTAGCCTTTGATCTATTCCTATACCTGCATATACATAAACCGCTAAAAGAAAAAGACAGTAGACGTACCCATTGTAAATGAATTGGGAACTCAAAACGAACCCACACCAAATCGAGCACAAATCGTCAACTTTAGTTAGGGAAATCGAGGTCTACCATTGCAAATGCGTAACTTTCTTATCTTATTGTGATAGCGACAGAGTTTAGTTCTCTCACTGATTTGTTCTGAAATTAAATGATCCGCTCAAGCGAACATTATTAAGCAAGCAACCAAATGTATGAAAACCATTAAAAACTATTAGTTTAAGAAAAGACCAACAAATGATAATTTATTTGGAGAAGGGAAAATATTATAAGTACCCTAACAACAGGGTTATCTTTCAGGACAAGTAACTCCAAAACAATATATTCATCCTTATTGGGGTGAGTAGCTCACCCTTGCAGTCTAATTCGTTAATAATAAGCACTTGTCAGGATATCAAGTGAATCTATCTCTCCTGTCTGGTATTTAAATGCCTCACAAAAGCAAGGGCCATTAGTTGGAGTTCAAATGGGTCACGAAGAGGAGCTGAGTCCGGACCAAGTGGATCTGAAAGTATCCCCATTTGTGGGATCCCTACGACGCACTTGGTGTGACTTCTGTGCCACCAGCAGTATCCATGGACTGAAGTACACCCGCGATGAGGACACCAATAAAATAGTTCACTTTGTGTGGCTGCTGATTTCGCTGGTGATGTTCATCTGTGCTGTTGTTATGGCGCACACCTTCTACATGGACTATCGCGGCAGTCCCACGCGAATGAATGTGGAAAGTGATAACACGCCCGTTAATAATCTTTACTTTCCACCGGTCACAATTTGTCCAGATGTTCTTTTCAACATGCAAAAGTCTAAGGCTTTTCTAAGTACCCTGTAAGTGGACAGTATTCTTAAAGATATATTCCGATTTATGATGTTTAGCAATATATTTTAACAGACAACTCCCCCAAGAAGCGGAGCTAGCAGGCATTCTTCGAAAACTTTACATTTTCTATGGTTTTATGTTCGATGATGAACGTTATTCTTCCCAGGACATTGAAGAAATGGAGACCTTACTCTTCCTAAACAATCTAACAATCCAACAATTTGTGGAACACTTACGCTGGGACTGCGATGAAATTCTGTATCGCTGTAGATTCAATGGCGATATATTGGACTGTTCTAAGATTTTTCAGTTATCCAAGACTTTTTTCGGCCACTGCTGTTCATTTAACTTACGTCAGAAGGGGTTGGTAAATAGTATTTAAAGTAGTACCTACCTTTAATGGATTATTTTTTGAATAGTCTCAACTTCACCGCCCGGCGAGCTATTGGAAGTCAAAAATATGGTCTGTCGGTGATTTTGAGGTATAAAGACGACAGCTACGACCCAATACAATCGTATTCTTATGGCGTAAAGCTGCTTATCCATGAAGTAGAAGCCTTTCCCAGTGCGCATGCTGCTTCAAAATTTGTAGCCTTCAACACGGAGACTTTTGCCGCCATCAGACCCCAGGAAACCATTTGTTCGCCTGCTGTCAAGGCCTTAGCTATTGAGGAGAGAAATTGCGTTTTTCAAAATGAGTTTCCACTGCGATATTTCTCGGATTATGTGTACCCCAACTGCGAGATAAATTGTAGGGTCACCAATATGGTCAAGTTCTGCGGCTGCCACACTTACTTTTTTGACTTTAATCGCACTTCAGATAGGATATGTACTTTTAGAGATATTCCCTGTCTGGTGGATAATTTTGGTAAGTTATGGGTTAGATGGGTAACTTTAAGAATTCAGAGTTTTTCTTTCAGCTAAAATAATCACAAGGAACAAGAGCACCCAGTGTTATTGTCCTCTTGCCTGTGAGCACGATGATTATGGTGTACAGTTATCCAAATTTCCTCTGCAACTGAACTTGCCAATGGCGGATAAGTTCTAGTAATATTTAAAATAATTTCGGGAGACACTATTCTAATAAAGAACTCCCATTCCAGCTCGGGTTTAGCCAAAAACGATGGTGTACTGCATGTCTTTATAAATTCCTTTAGCTATCGTCGCCTACGACGTGACTTGCTTTCCAATATGGTTACTTTGGTTTGTAAGTTGTATAAACAATTCCCTTAAAATTTTTAAATAGCCTAGATATATTCTAGCCAACCTGGGCAGCGCCTTCAGTCTTTTTGTGGGCATGAGCATGCTCTCGGTGGTGGAGATTATCTATTATTTTTCAGTAATTCTGCGGAAGAACTACAAAATGGAGTGTGAAGCACGCAATAAGATCCTTCATAATAGGCGAAAGTTCGCACGACCCAAATTGAATGACACTCACAGTAAACAAGGGAAATCAGTTTTCATAATTCACAAATCGTAATCAGCACCACTGCAGAATATGAAAAATATTGCCATAAATTAGACCAATAAAATCGACGTCAAGCTGAATATGGAGCGCGAATGAACTTATTTATACTCTCTTTAAAGGATTTGCTTAAATGTCTGTTACATTGCTTTTATTTAAATTAACACTTTCCAGATTCCTTTTTTTTTTAGAGCCTACCTTAATAAAACTAATAAATATGTTAAGTCTTGCTTAGACTACCATATCTTTTAAAAATAAGCAAGTCAATTATTCAAAAAAACCAAGCTGTCTTATATATTGAGAAATGGATAACCAATCGACAACTAGAAAGGGTGTCTTAAGTTCTAGGGAACCTAATCTTTGTGTCCCATGATCTTCTGGGAAAGCCAAGATACTCGCGACTTGCATATATCTACCCTGCTATCGCTTATTGCCATAGGTCAGCCGATGGCCATTGTAAATCTGCCCCCAATCGGGGACGACCATCTGCTGGTCGTAAATCGGACCCAAGCAATGCCAAATCGCGATAAGATTGACCGTGGAGTATATAAGGGGAAGTGGGCCTGAAGATTACTTATAGTCTACGGTCATGTTCAAGTTCGCTTTGGCCCTGACGCTCTGCCTGGCGGGCAGCCTTTCGCTGGCCCAGCACAATCCCCATTGGTGGGGCAATCGCAACACCATCGTTCACTTGTTCGAATGGAAATGGACGGACATTGCTCAGGAGTGTGAGAACTTCCTGGGACCACGGGGCTTCGCCGGAGTGCAAGTGAGCCCCGTGAATGAGAACATCATCGCGGCGGGTCGTCCCTGGTGGGAGAGATACCAGCCCATCTCCTACAAGCTGACAACTCGATCGGGAAATGAGGAGGAGTTCGGTGACATGGTCCGTCGGTGCAACGATGTGGGTGTTCGTATCTACGTGGATGTGCTCCTGAACCACATGTCCGGCGATTTCGACGGAGTGGCTGTGGGCACAGCCGGCACAGAGGCGGAACCTAGCAAGAAGTCCTTCCCTGGGGTTCCCTATTCCGCCCAGGACTTCCATCCCACCTGTGGGATCACAGATTGGAACGATCGCTTCCAGGTCCAACAATGCGAATTGGTAGGCCTCAAGGATCTCGACCAGGGAAGTGATTGGGTGAGAAGCAAGCTAATCGAGTTTCTGGATCACCTTATCGAACTGGGTGTTGCCGGTTTCCGAGTGGATGCCGCCAAGCACATGGCCGCGCAGGATCTGGAGGTGAGTTTTAGTGGCGCCCAACGTGGGGCTGATGATTAATGCTATCCATCTCTGCAGTACATCTACGGCAGCCTGAGAAACCTAAACATCGATCATGGTTTCCCCCACAACTCCCGGGCCTTCATCTTCCAGGAGGTCATTGACCATGGTCACGAAACCGTGTCTCGGGATGAGTATAAGAACCTGGGTGCCGTAACCGAGTTCCGTTTCTCGGAGGAGATTGGTAACGCCTTCCGCGGCAACAACGCATTGAAGTGGCTCCAGAGCTGGGGCACCGGCTGGGGATTCCTGCCCTCGACTCAGGCCCTGACCTTTGTGGACAACCATGACAACCAGAGGGATGAGGGCTCCGTGCTGAACTACAAGACCGCCCGGCAGTACAAGATGGCCACCGCCTTCCATTTGGCCTATCCCTATGGCATTAGCAGGGTGATGAGTTCGTTTGCCTTTGACGATCATGATACTGCCCCGCCACAGGATGCGCAGGAGAGGATTATTTCCCCCCAGTTCGATGAGGATGGGGCCTGTGTTAATGGATGGATTTGTGAGCACCGTTGGCGACAGATCTACGCAATGGTGGGCTTCAAGAATGCCGTGCGAGACACGGATATTTCCGGGTGGTGGGACAATGGGGACAACCAGATTTCCTTCTGCCGCGGCAACGAGGGCTTCCTGGCGGTCAACAACAACCTGTACGATCTGTCCCAGGATCTGAACACCTGTCTGCCCGCCGGAACCTACTGCGATGTGATCTCCGGCAGCCTGATCAATGGTTCCTGTACGGGAAAATCGGTGACAGTCAATGAGCATGGCTACGGCTATATCCACATCGGATCCAATGACTTCGATGGTGTCCTAGCCCTGCATGTGGATGCCAAAGTCTAATTGAAGGTAACACAGAAATCTGGGCTTTATTTTTGTCTCAAATTACAATAAAAACGAACGCACATAATTTATGGAGGTTTTAGCTCTAACTATTCGAGTATGTATGTGAGCGGTAACAATAGCAGTACAAATGCAAAGTAAAACATTTAACGCGACGCGATTCGATTCGATTCGATTCGATTTGAACTGGAACTGGAACTGGACTTAGTCTAACAAATGCCACGACAACGACATCCACTGAATAAAAACCCGGACAAGGGGATTGCTAAATAACGTAGTGTATGCTCGGTAAACTGGGCTAAATCCACATCCGATCCAGCTGGCACACTGTAAAAACGCTCTGCAAATAGAAGAAGTTGGCATTGTGAAATTGTAGTTGGGTGCTCTGGCTCTGGGATTCGAATCGCTACAATCTCCATTGGCGACCACCTCTCACAAGCATTCAGAGGCGCAACGGAAAATCGATCGAAAATGTGTAACTGGTCAAGCGATTTGGTCAGCGACTGTTGGTTAGTTTCAAAACAAGCAACTACAAATCAAAATATCAACGTTTCTACTGGCATTCCGATTAGTTACGAGTGTAGTTCTGGATCGATGAGTCCTACCAGATCCAAGATGTCGGCTGGTGGCAATTGATGTGTGGTTATCGTTACGTTTAGCTATCATTTAGTTGGAATTAAATGCTCATGAAGCGTAATTACCTGTAAAATGCTGATATCTTTCTTCTTACGAATAATTTGCTAAAAAGCCAACTGTTCTTACTTCCTTTAGAATATTACATACAATGTGTATACTGTGTAAATTATGATTCTTTGGATACTCCGCTTACATTTAGGATTCGCTTAAGGGGATTATCTTTAACTAACAAACACAGAGTCCAAAAATGTTGCTCAAAGTTTAACAATAAATATTAATTTGATAATACAATATACTGCCACGTCTCACATTTTGCGCGGCACAAACGTGGATGCTTTCCTATAATTTTAAGATTTAAGTACGGCCCCGAATCCAGCTTTAATATACAAACATGTGCACATACAAATGCGCATAATTTTGCTCTGATCTTAGTCTTAGGAGTTATCTAGAAAAACATTTCTGACCTTTTGCAATAGCAGCGCAGTTCGGTTACATTTAGAATATATTACTCCTTAGGTTATTTAGAATCATATAATGTATATCGATTATATTATGCCATCAAAAATTTGTAATACTCGCGCTGGTTAGCGCATATATCTATAGCTATATAACAGGAACCACGTAAAAATGCACAAATACTTAGAATATTATCTCTTTCTGATTTCGGTTTCCACATTAATTACAACATCGAAGTGTGAACTCTTATGCACACATATACATATAAACTTTTGATCTATTGTTGTTTAAATAGTAGTCAGGTAAATCGTGGGAGGAATTATTGTTGCGCATAAGTTTGTTAATTATTTAGAATACACATTTACGGTTAGCTGCCTGGGCAGTCGTTCAGTTTGTAACCATGGATCTAATGAGGGTTGCTTGACAAATCAGCAGAGATCATAAGTGCCAGACCCCCGATAAGACGGGGGCCGGATCGACTGACTTCGGTGGGCCGAAGTTCGCGCTTTTGGTAGAGCTTTTGAAACGGCCTAAAAACCAGAACCATTTTATAAAGTTTGATTACCGAACGCCGGTAGTTCGGTGTCATTCTTAAGCCTAAGAGATTGCGATTATGGGAGGTCCTATATAGATTCAACACTGAGATTGTCAAAAATATATGCGTATCGTAGAGATATCAAGAGATTGCCGCGAATGTGTTATGAGGTTTACCTGGTTCGGTACCAGCGATGGGAAGTAGGAAACTAGCTACCAAAAAAAGGATTATTTGAAAAACACCCCACAAATTCTGCCTACAATTCAGACACTGGTATTGCCTTTACGTTTCTAGTATATAACTGTTTGAAAAGTATATAGTACTTTACAAAAAATATGCAATTACAGGTACTTAACATCGAATGGCTTAGACTCACACGCAAACATGTATAAATTGTATTCTCATCTTAAATATGCATTAATCTTAAACATACTGAACATCGAAGTGTTTCTTTATAAGTGTAGTTCTCTTCCCTAGCAATATGCTATTATACTTGAGGATTTGATTCGGCATTAGAGCTTTTGATTTAAACTGAGATTTTTTCTTTACGTTACGAGTATATTGCGTATATTTTGTAATGGTGATATAACACCCCATGTAAGTTATAAAAGGCAGTTATTTAAAGGTAAATCTTTTGGAATTAAGGTATTTAAGTTAGATCAACTGACTGTGATATTTTGTGCAACAATTACTTTGATTTATCATGTATGTCCTTGATGCCCTTTTGCTATCTAAGTACTTTTCCCATCACTGGCTGCCACTAAAAGCCCCCTAGAAGCTCTTTCCCGCATCGTGGATTCGCTTCCGGCGACTGTCGCGCCTCCTGTAGCGATCTATGATCCTCGAGCGATGCCTCTCCGGGCACAACGCCTCCGGGGAGCTGTCCACCTTCTTCATCACGATGCGGAATGTGAAGGTGTGCTTGGGCGAGGCGCTGGCCGCCCTTCTGGGCGACGGAGGCTCGAACTCACTGCCGCTGGAGAAGCCGCAGGAGGAGAGCGGTCCACTGGGATGGGGCAGGGGAACCGGACCCACGGCAGCAACGCCTGGTACCCTGGGTGTCCCATTGGTGTAGCCCGATGGGGTGGACATGGAGCCGGTGGACAGCTGCTGGGTGAGCACGGAACTGGGACGCGGCTCGAAGATCGAGGCACATCTCTGATCGGTGCAGAGGAAGGTGCGCACCTCGCGCTCCTCCTCGCCCTTCTGGCGAACTGTGAGGGGGAAGTGCTTGCGAGTGGGGTCTCCGTAGGGACTCCTCTGGGGCTCCGGGGGATAGCCATAGCCGTGGGGATAGGAGCCACTCGAGTCGTAGCTATCCCTGGAGCTATAGTTCGAGGAGGTCTGCTGGGACAGTGGACTGCGTGCCCTGGAGAAGGCACTGAACTGGGAGACGTGCAGCTGGCGGAAGTTCTCCGTGCGCTGTTTCTTGCTCATTGCCGGAAACGGAAGGCTGGGAGAACGGCCACCGCCGCCGCCGCCGCCTCCCTCGGTGGGCGTGTAATCAAAGTGGGTCTCGAGCGAAGATTTGCGACCCCCGCAGGAGGAGCCCGACCTCTGGAACGTCTCCGCATCCACCAGCTCAATGGAGCTCTTGCGCAGATCTACGGCCCTTCTGCCCTGCCCTGTTTTCTCATCGGTATCTACAATCTCAAAGCTGGAGGTCTGATCCTCATAGCTAGTCGACTGATACCGCGATATGGAGACGTCGAAGCTGGTGTCCCTGGAGGAGTAGGGACAATCGAAGCTGGACTCCCCGCGACTGGACTTGCTCCACTTGCTCTCCACCAGCTCGAAGCTGTCACCGCCGGAATCCAAGCGCTGGAGATTGATCAGATCGGTTTCCGTGTCCACCCCGGGACTGCGGAGCTGCTCGAGAAAGGGGGAACGCGGCGGATCGAAGGAGGAGCGTCGCGACGGCGGCTCAAACTCGATGGTAGGACACTGCAGCGGCTTCTTCGCGGGCTCAGCCAACGAGGCCGCCTGGACAGCGGCTTCGGCCTGGGCGATGGCCAGATCCGCATCTTCGGTCTCCCGCCGCAGTGCCTGCAGATTCACATAAACTGGTTCGGGGGCGTAGGCCTTCAAAATCTCTACCAGCTCGGCGCGCATTTCGTCGGGTATCATCAGGTCATTGGAGTCGGACTCCCGTTCCTCGCTAATCCGCGGCTCGATGGGCTCACGGCTCTCCGAGCGGCGGGTGAAATGATGCACTGCAGCAGCGCCGCCCTCGCCGTTGAGGGCCACCACGTTCAGCGAGTTGGTGACCTCCTCCACAAACTGGGCCATGGCTGCATCCGATTGCTCCACTTCCGCTTCCGCTTTTGGTTCGGCTTCCTGTTCGGTGTCCTCCTCCTTGTCGGCTTCTGGTTCCTGCAGCTCACGAAGCCTCTCATGCTTGATATACGACTCACCTACCTTCTCGAAGTGCACATTGGCCAGCTCGAAGGGCAGCTCGTCCGAGGATCCACCTACCTGTTGCTCCACGTTGGCCTGACTTAGGTCGGCACTGGGCCTCTTCGAACCAGAGGCGGAGCTCTGCTTCTGCTTCTCCTTCTCCTTATCCTTATCCTTATCCTTTTCCTCCTCGTCGCGCTTCGTGGATCTCCTTAGCCTCAAGGACATCTTGGCGTAGTGGGTGAACTTCTGGGATATCTTGGGCTCAAAGCCCACCTCGGACATTTGCTTCTGGACAGCACTCTTGGCGGCTGTCGAGGAAGCCGCTGGACTGGCCGAGAAGGTGCTCTGTCGTATCAAAGGACCTCCGGATGAGCCCGATTCAGCTCGGCTGAAGGCGTTGGCAAAGCGATTCGTTCGGCTGCTCAGATGCTTGGAGGGCTTCCTTACAAAGGCCAGGATCTCGCGCATCACGCTCTTCTTCTCCTGCGGCTGGGCAGCCTCCTTCTCCTTCTCCCGCTCCCGCTCACGGGCAGCTGCCTCCGCCGCCTCCCTTTCCCGCTCCGCACTCTTGTAAGTCTCGGCGGGATTGGATACGGTTATGGGGGGTATGACACCCATGGGCGAGCGCTTTTCGCTGGCGAAATAAATGGGTGTGAATAGGCTGATCGACGGTCGCTTGAATCCCACGAAGCTCGCCTCTTCCGGCTCAGTGCCCATGTCCTGCACATGAACCGTGGAGGTGGGACTTCTCCTGGTGCCCGGAACTCCAAATTGGCAACCAAAGTCCGTGGGAGCCACTGCCCCCAAGGGCGAACGACGTTCCTGTGTGTGCACACTGAAGGTGGGACTACTCCTCCTTGGTTCTCCAGTGGGACTTCTGACCGTGGGACTGGTCATCGGGTCATTTGGTGACCTCAATCCGCTGCTCGGAAAGAGTGGACTTCGTCGTCCCTGGGGACTGCGATCGTTGAGACCCACGGGACTTCGCCTGCCCTGGGTGCCCAGCGAAATGGATAGTTGTCCACTGTTCTTCCGGCGATTCGAGGCGCGCAGAGTTCCCTGGCGAGACAGCGAGGTGGGTGTCTTCTGGGAACTGCTTCCAGGACTCTTGGACTCCGGCACTGGCACCACCGGACTCTTGGGCGTCAGTGGACTGCGCTTCTTCTCGCCATTGCCCGTGGCCAGCGAGGTATTCAGGGTGAGATTGGGGGCATTGTTGGGACTACGCCGCTCCGAGGGACTGCGTCGCGTGCGGAAGGACTGCGACTTGGCCTTGCGGATCTTGGGCAGCGACTGGTGGTGGTGGCGGTGGCGGTGGTGGTGCTGCTGCTGGGAGGACGAGGAGGAGGAGGGGCCGTTCAACTTATGTTAGTTGCTGTGGTGCGGTCCACTCGTCGGATCGCTGCTGCCGCTGGAACTGAGGGTGGTGTTGGATCCGTACGGATCTAGGGAGCTCTGGACCGACATCGAGCGACCCTGGTTCTGGCGGGCGCGCCTCACTCGGCTAGAGTTGGGAGACAGCTTTCCGGGGTCGATGCTTTCTGGGTCTGCCTGCAATTTGTAGAATCAGACATAAGGGGGACAACAGGATGGATGGACGGAATGGAGCGAATGGGTGGATGCGGATGGATGGTTGGATGGACGTAGAGACGGTGAGATAGACGGGCGGACAGATAGATGGACAGATGAGGGCGTGAGTGACTGAGTTAAACACCAAGGAAGCAGCGCAAAGCAATCGAGAAGCACGGTGCAACCCACCTGATAAGCCAAAGCGTTCATGATGATCGCATAGGGGACCAGGTTCAGCGGATGGATCTCCCGCATCAGCACATTGGCCGGGATCTTGTGGAACTGGATGTACTCGCAGAAGGTGCCCAGGATCTCCTTTATGTCAATGTTCTAATGGGTAGATAATCAGTTTAATGAAAGGTCTTAGGAAGGGTTGTTCATATCCTACCGGATTGTTATCATAATACTTCTTGCTCCACATCAGGGCCGCCTGGAACTTGGTAAACTCATCAGCCCTGAGTTCCTCCCTGGCCAAAATCAGGCGAACCACGTGCTGTGGCAGCAGGGTGAAGCTGCCCAGGTTGAGGACCTCAGTTCCATGCTCGTCTACAAACTCCAGCACCTTCTGGACCAGGGTCTTGGTGCACTTGTACTGGATATAACGCTCGGCGGAGGCCAAAAGGGCACAAACAGTGTCCACATTGATGCAGCACTGCACAAATCCCGCACAGGCGCGACGCAGTTCCTCGAGGCCATAATAGTCGGCGGCATTCATGACACCTGAAAGCAGGGAATCGATAGGATTATATATAGTCTATATGTATTCTATACTGATATTTGTTTTACCCAGCAAAGTGCGAGGTTGCAGGGTCACACAGCCCGTGTGGATATACTCGATCAGCTGGCGGAACACATCCGGTTCGAACTCCTCAATGATCAGTGTCTGATGCTGCTGACCTGAGGGCTAAATTCACAAAAGTCGAGATTAGTAAAGGAATATAAAATGTTATTATATTGGCTAACAGTAACTAACAACTAAGCTTGCAGAGACAGGTGCAGAGAAGTAACTTTCTTATAGGCATTCCAATTGTGAGGTTCAGGCAACCCAAAAGTATTAGATAGTTTGTTTTTCATAGAGATAGTAAAAGACATATAGAGTTTGGAAGGATGTCAATCCCCCCCCATAAAGATTTAAGGCAGATACTAAATTTTGACTATTAGCAGGGTAAGATTTATAAAGGAAGTATGTTTAATAGAGGTTCAGCATACAAGTAGTTTTTAAAGAAGCTGGGATTCATTCGGGGTAATAAATTTTAATGGCTATTCACGCAAACCATTCTGGGCAACTCATTCCTTTGTCACGGGTAAGCCATTTAAGGCATCTACATTTAACCAATTACAACATAAATGCTTAAGGCGTTTGCTAGAAAGAAATTAGCCTTCGAAGAACCGAAGTTTTAAACATCCTTGCAGATGTTTACATGATAATTTAGCATAAACAGCGGTGTGAATTTATAAAATTGGCAATGGAAAATATAAGAAAAGCAGATATAACTCATTTAAAAATTTTAACAAAGTTCGTTCTATTTTGAACGTGTTCCCATTATTGTACTACTGTCTGCAAGGACATCAAAGGACTTCCATCAATTACGACACCCACACAGTTACAGCAACATCTACAGTTACACATACACGCACAGAGGCAGTATTCGATGCTTGGTTACCTCGGGTATCGGAGCTAATTGTTGGGTGAAACCGGTTCTCTATGATTACGGATATGGGTTGCGGGATTACGAGTACGAGTACGAGTACGACGAGGAATTGTGGTTGTCACAACAGAGAAGGCACGAAAACATTGATATCAGTTAAATGGCTTTTGCTGTCCCACGTCGTATTTACACAGAAAAGTATGGGGAGGGAAACAATACGATAGGGAGGGTTCTGTACCGAACTGAAAAGGTGAATACGAAAATAGCCCCAATGATGCAGAGCCACACGGCAAAATGCAAAATCACACCGGCACTCACACACACATCACATATGTACGCCATTTTCTTCACCCCCCCGCGGGTAATCGATTATGGATGAATATAGAACACAATTCTGCGAATACGAACCTGTTGTGCGGCATTCTGCAGGTTGAGCAGGGGCTCCGAGGAGCGTTTCAGGAAGAGGCGCAGCTTGTTCTCCTTGGTGGAGGTTTCCCTCTTCCGCTGGGGCGAGGGGGCAGCGTAGAGCATCTTGGCGAAAACCCGGGAGCGGGATGCCAGCACGGCCTATAAGGAGATTAGGAACCATTACATACAGTCCTTATACAACAATATAAGATGGGATATCATACATAACAATCCTTATAAGTTCCAGAAACTTTGTTTATATAGAAGTATTAATTCATAATTTTCAGTTGTTAAAATATATATCTTGTTTTTTAGATATTTGTGTATTCCTAATCTCAAGTTTGAAGATAGCTTTTCTATATTTCAACTTTTTTATACGACAAAAAATAAAAGCCAATGCTATATTTAAAGATATAATTACGTTAGAGGTCTTATCGTTACATACAATAGCGCCAAAAATTGGTTATTCAACATGGGCGTTATTTTGATGGTCCTTATTTCGTTGGGCGTTATTTCCAGCACCAAAATGTAAACATACTCTTCTACTAGTTTCCTAACAAATAGCCTTACTTTTATTTGCAGTGTAACTAAAGTGTATGCCGGAATTTTTCAAAAGGGATTCGCATCCCACGTAATTCAAAGGGGTCACTTATTTAGAGGGACAATGCGGCGATTACGCAGTGACCTGGTTTGAAAGCCAGGACCCAGAGTAAGGGGACACAATGGGAAAAAGGGGAGTACAAACCTTGACGGCGCAGACGGGTTCGCGGGTGTCGCCCACCAGGAAGGTTACGTCACACAGCTCGGGCATGGAGGCCAGGAACTTCATGTCCTCCGCCAGGCCCGTCTTGTTCTCGAACGTCGAGAGGTCCGGCTCTGCGTCAGCCATGCCGGGAAGAATCAATGCCTCGGGCATCTGGGTTTACTGCAATCGTGGAGCGTAAGTTATAACAATAGTCGGGGTTTGTGGTTTGTGTCCATCTTGACCGTAAATTTAATAATGAAATTTTATTAGAGAAAGAAACTATTATAAATAAAAGAGACCTTATTTCATGCACCTAAAATGCACCTAAATGTTTTAATCCTTAATTGCTTATTTAATTGATACTACTCTATTAAAATTAATGCTGTGCAAATCTAAGTAGCTCATATTCATAGATATAAAAAAAAGTAGAAAACTAATTATTGTCTATTTAAAATGATCTTGTTATTTATCATTCGAATTTTATGAGTTTGAAGTATCAATAACAATAATAATTTTAAACAATATTGGTATTGAGCTATACTAAAAGACTAATATCATTTGAAGATCTCTTATAATTTTCTAGTATAATAACAACCATTTTAAGGACCTTATTTCAAACTTTTCAAAGTGCTCATTTATTTTGTAGGCTTCTTTTGCCTATTAAGAAAACATAATAACGTTTCTTTTGGCAAGATAATGTATATATTGTTAGGATTTCTTTTTATTATGCGTGGCTCTCAACAATACATAAATACCATCAACTTTTTAAGCCATAGCAATGGCATACCGTAATTGAAGTTTCTAAAAATAATTTCATTGCTATCCAGGATGCCGTCTGAAAGCCTTGCTTTGAGCTGCTGGTAATTAAATTGTAATTCACTTCAACTTTTGGCCTCACCCAGCTGCCAGCCCCCAAGGCACGCGTCTGCGCCTGCCGAACCCCAGAGCAGCCCACCACCCCCAGCAAAACCGAGCCAAAAACCACTCAAAGTCCCACAAAGCCCCTAGAAGAACCCGCGAAAGCGCTACAGCCTCCGCTTTCGTCCTTGAACACGGCTAAATGACAACTAAATTACAATTACCATACAGGTGGGGAAAGGGCAAAAGGTAACTGAGGGCGACCTCAAATGGCGGCAGACAAGGTCCTGTGGCAATCAGCTACGCACAAAAACAACAACAAAGATCAGCGAGTGGGCGTGGCAACAGCCTTGCTGTGGGTGGTGGGGTTGGAAATCTAGACAATGCAGAAAATGCAGCATACCTTGGGGCAAGTTCACGTTACACCATGAAGAACATGCATTGGAAATTGGAAAAGTTTGTTGGTGGCACAAGTTTGCCCCGGGGAAGAGTTTAACTAACCTGTTTGCTCATTATCAAATATCGATCAAATAAAATTACTCGCATAGTTTTCTATGGTTATGACTCACCCACTTGACACTTACCTGTTGCAGTGTGAATTCGGTCCCTGGTCCCTCTCCCTCAGATATTTCTTTTACATAAGTTCTTTTATTTTACACATACAGTTTTTGTTTTTCAGCAACGGATTGGCTAAATCCGTTTGCTAGCTTAATATTAAATCATTTCGACTGCAATTCCAAAAAAAAAATGGTGAGCAAAGTAGGAAAAATCGTATACAAAAAATTCGCTTGCCAAGACAATTCAAAAAGTATTTACAAAAGTGTTTGGACAAAATTTAAGAGAAATTCTCGTGTATTCAGTACAATTTACAGCATGCCAGAAATTGAAGGTTAAAAAGGGGTGGGGCGATTGGGGGATACCAAAAATGTGCTGTGTATAAGTGTGTGCCGAAAAAGGAAAGTAAGGGGGGAATGCGAAAATGTTGTATGTGCCACGCATAAATCAGAGAGAGAGTAAAAGAGAAAGTCGAGCGGGGGAAGTGGTCGAGGGAAAGAAGGGGGCTGGGTAAAAATTTGATTGGATTTCGGTTAACGTGTGGAATACTGTTGAAACTTTCGCAGCTGGGGGTTTTCCACTAACTTTTTTCCAGCCAAGTTGTGCGCCAAATGCGAAAAATACCGAGCTGTCCGATTTCCGGGTTGCTGGGGCGTCTCACTTTCACTTTTCTCCAAGGATGGCGGTGTGAGTGTGTGTGTGTGTGTGTGTATGATGTGTACTCTTGTGTATTTGTGTTGGTGAGGCTACCAAGGCAACAGAAGCGACACTGAACACAATCACTCGTCCTTCCACACACAAAAGTGTCTAGCTGGAGATTCGAATAATTTCTACTCGCATAAAACAAAGTGCTGTGCTGAAGCTAATGGCCGATAATTTGATTTTGGGCTTTGGCTTTTTCTCTACTCAGGCATTTGGCCAACACGCACACTCACACCCACACAGAAAGCAGAAGCGTTAGCTGGACGAGAAGTGAACCGTTTTGCACGAGGCACAGGAGCGTTCTGGCCGAGATATTGGTGTCTACCTCTGAGGAGGAGTCCTTACCGAGTCCTCGACTCCTGCGCATGTCCCCCGCCAATCGATCCGCTTCGAAGGTGGTGGCCTTCCCCCCAACCCCCCGACCCCCGGGGCCACCTCGTCCTGGCCAGCGCAACGTGGCCCACAGCCACTTGTTTGCATCATCTCGTGTTTATCCCGCGGATGCGCAGGCGCCGCCAAACATAAACAAAGCCCCAGCCCAGTAACTGACAGTTATCCACTGACAGTTGACAGTTGAAAGTAGAAAACTGACAGTTGGGCAATCGGTGCAATTGACATGCGCCCCACAGGCGCCTTTCGCCACCAGACGGCTGCCCAGGGCTCCGGTTTTCGGATCTCGGTTTTCGACGTGCGGTGGCAACCCTCTAGGCACTCGAAAAAAAACCACCGACCGTCTGACCACACAGGGTATACGAAGAATTGAGGGATTTTCGAGTGCAGCCCTGTACTTGAACATCACGGAAATACCTTACCTTTTGTGGTTGGAATTTTAAAAATATTTTAAAGATGTTCCTATAAAATCAGATAGTAAACAGAAACAATCCGAGAAAACAAAATTCTTTATTACAGTCATGGTTTCAGTCTAAACTATCTTAATAATTGAACAACATTTGGTACTAATAGTTTTTTCTTTAAATAAGACATACTGTTCGACTGTCCCAACAAAACAAACAACTTGACCTGACAAGCTTTATCTCCCATATCTCCATTGACATCACTTCTCTAAACTTTTATTGGTTTCATATCGAATTTTATAGGATACTGATTTTTGATGTATACACTCTATACTTGACAATCATTAAAATAACTTACCTTTTGGAATTTTAGAAAATATTTTAAAGCCATTACCATAAAAACAGGTAGTTATCAGAACAAATCGATCTATGTATATTCAAAAACGAAATTCATGATGAAAGTCAGATTCCTTAAAATTTGAACTAAATATCTTATCTTATAAAGAAAATTTGGTTCTTAGGGTCCCAGCAAAATTTCAATAAATAAAATCTTGAACCGATGCGCTTAATCTCGTTCGCTTCGATTCGAATTCTATCGGGCACTGTTTGATTTATATACTCTATACTTTTCTAATTAGCTATTAATTAGGGTCCCAGCTTGGATCTTTAATGATTGACAAAGTGACACAAGAAACAAAAGCAATGTGCTGTTCAAGGGCGGAAAATCATATGCCATATATTTCTTTGATAAGGTTTTATAAAAAACATTATTCTTATCATAAAATAATTAGAATGGATAGCAATCCTTAGGCTTATTAGATAAGCCAAACATTCCTACTGATCGTTTGTTACTTTGATAGCTATATTTCAGTTCTATAAATCATAACAATTGGTCCGTAACTACGAATTTTGGTTTTGTTCCACCCAGAAATTTTAGTGATTCGTTCCACAGTGATCTGCAGAGTTCGCGAACTTCCGTTTTGCATCAGCGATTGCTGTCTCAGCCGCAGAATCATTAATTACTTTCGCAGCTACCCCAAGCGAAAAGAAACTGTCGCAGAGTCTTCTAAAAATATCTCTCCTTGCAACGCAGCGGACATAAATCTTCCGGCTGATCGGACTGCATCCCTCGCTGCTCTATAAGCAGGTAGACGCAGAGCGGAGGTCAGGGGTCAGGACAAAGGCTGCACAATGTCCAGCTCCTGACGCCACCTCCCCGCGGCGATTGGTGAAACGCACAAGTCAATTTCAATTGCATTACCACTTGACACGTCGCGCCGAAAACAAATAAACAAACAAACACGAACCCAAGGATGCGGCAGCCGTGGGAAAAGCAGTGGGAAAGAGCGAACCGGCAGATACAGATACAGACGCCAGATGAGATGAGATGGCCTGAGTTCGGGTCGTCTTCTTCGCCGACGCCTCCGCATCGGTCTTTTTAGCTTCTGGCCGATCTCTTGTCAGTCGTCGTCGAACAGTCGCATCTCTCGGTCGCCCAGCGGATGTCAAGCCAGCAGAACCGCACAGATATCCACGGGATACAGTCGTTCCGGTACTCGAGAAACTAAAGAACAGAAACCAAAATGTATCCGCAAGATACACGCTCTTGTGCGCGACTTTAAGTGAACATAATTGAAGACCAAGTGATATAAATAGTGAGATAAACTCTTTCTTCCACCGCGACACGTGCCGGGCCCACTTGTCCCCCCTCGAAAAACTGCGTGAGTTTTACCCCTATATAATCCGAAATCTATTTTTAAATATATATACTTTCTGGCGAAGTGCATCAGCTAGATGCGAACTGCGTATACTGAATATTTTATGAGACATTTTGGGAGCACTTCGCGCAATTTGCGCTCTCTAAACATTTTACGGGCCCGTTTGCTTTGGCTAAATAGAAACAACATAGAAAGATGGATGTACTGTGTTTTTATAAACCTCAGAAAAGATCTGTTTGACGAGTCTTCTAAATGGACTGCCAAATTGTGGTAAAAACCATTTTTGAAAAAATAATATTCGCATCATAAATGAAATCTTCTAAGAACCTTCAAAAGAAACTTTTGAAGAACTGCAAAAAAATCTTTTTATAAAAAATATTTTCTTCAGCACTTCCACTTTACTATTTGAGTACTTTCAATTTTATGGTAATTTTCGGAAAATGTTTGTAATCATATTTAGAGCGATTCGTCACTAATGTATTCTCCCGCTCCTAGTGATAAAAGTGGATGCTGAGATTTTCTTGTGATCTTCCCAGTCGTTCTCCTCTCCTCTCCCGATCTCTTTCTGTTGTCTGCGATTTTCTACAGCTGCCGACACTTATAAATATATTTGCATATATTAGCGTGTTCTACAGATATATCATCGTACGTATATCCGCACATGTACTTTCTTCTGCGCGATTCTATATTAATTTTTGCTTACTTGTCGCCACGTCTGTGTCGCCCATTTCCGTTTGTTGTCGTCATTAGTTGATGTTGTTTATGCCAAATTAAAATAATATTTCGGCAAGGAATATAGGGTCAGCTTATTGAATCAATGGGTATATTTTCTTTGAAATATACTAGGGCATACTTGTGCAATAAAACTAAAACAACACTGCATTTTCCTACAACCTTGACCTTTCGGTAGGTATTAATCTAAAGGAATTCCCAGAAATTATCAGGTGGTGCAGCATATGGCTTGCGATGTGTTTTTCAATCAATTCAAGCAATAATGAGATTCCCAGAAGGGGCACAACCTTCACACTTTCCCCAGAAACTGACTTGAACTTCAATTTGTTGCAGTGCTCTCTCATGCTTTATAGATGTCCATAGCTACATGCCAATTGTACAGCTCGAGTTAAGCTGAATACTAATTCTATTTATATTACCCCTTTTTAAAAATTTGGCCCAACCTTCTTTCCCCCTTAGATGTAATCCGAAAATTTCAAAGGACCAGCGGAACAGTGCAGCTTCATAAGCCCCTGCACATTTCTATATTTAGCCCATAGCCGTTTGCCCTTTTATCATGAGTTAATTGACAGATTACCATTTGAGAGCAGCCAAAGAAATGCGGCAAATTGAATTATTCCCTGTGCAGTGGTAGTCTTGCTTTTAAGCCTGGCCAACGGCACCTGTTGGCAGATTGCACCTTGTGCTAAGACCTGGCTTACTTAAATTACAAGTGTCCGGCTTATAAGCCAGGACGTCACAATCTCCGGGCGTGGAACAGGAGCAAGATAAATGCATTTGTGTCGCATCCGTGGCGCTGATTAGGTGATATTACATCGCAGGACGAAAGGATGGGGGCCCTAATGCACTGCAAATTGAAAGAGGAAACGCAGCCACGACTGAAACTGACGCACAAGCAACATGGACCCCCCCTTGAGGCCCCCGATCGAAAAGTAAGGGGGGGGGGGGTTTCGCCACTGCAGCGGCTGATGTAGCTAAATTCAATTTCCAGTAGTTTGCATTAATTTCCCGGCTTATGCCGACCGCCAGAGTGCGCCACTTTCCCCCTAATTCCCCCCAGTTGCCCCCCTTACTTTTCCCACTTTCACATTCAATCAAAAACAGCAACAGCTTTCGCTGGCCGAGAGAAAGAGCGAGTGAAAATCCAGCGAGTCCACACAGAGAAGTTTCCTCAATTTCCGAACGCATCTGCGACTGCGAGCTCGGGCTTCCTGTGGCTCGATTTCAGGCGCAGGATATTCGTTTAGCTGCCGACGCAAGATGCCGATGCCGATGCCAAGGATGCTGGCCGGGCTCTGGCGAATTTCCCCACATTTCAGTCTTCGTTTGCCGAGCGTCGTGCGCGCAAGTATCCCTCAGATACGCGGATAGACGGCCTCCAAAAAAAATATAAAAAAAAAACAACAAGATATACTTAAAAAGAAAAAAGAGCAAACCTGAGGAAAAAACAATACAGTTCAAACAGTGCTAGGGAAAATGTTACAACAAAAGCCGAGGGCAAATGAAAAGGAAACGGAAACGTGAAAACTTCATTATTTTCTTCACACCGCAAGGAAAAACATATTTTCCTCGGCACTATACATAATTCAAAGGCAGCAGCAGCTTTTGGAAAAATTCGGATACACCAAAAATGAGTGCGTTATGGTAAAATCAATTACATATTCCATAAGAAAAAAGGAATACCTAGCCTTTAAAGCTAGAAAGTTCCCAAAAATGATGTGGAAAATAGTGCTAAATCCAATGAAAAATTTGTTGAGCTGCAGGAAAAATTTCGTTACTTCCAAGCGTGTGTATGCGTGCTTTTGTGTGTGTGTGTGTGTGTGTGGTGTGTTTTTTGTGTAGTATCTTTTGTGCGCCTTGGCTCCCCTGTATCTGTGTATCTGTGAGATACGCAAAACAATTTGTCTGCGCCATTAGTAGCGAAGAGTGCCCCATGTGTGTGTGTATCCTGCGCAGTCAACGATACCGAAGCTGCGTCTCGCATCCTGGCAAATCCTTGCCCCATCGCCACCCCCCGCCACCCAACACCACCCAAAAAGGAGTCGGCCACCGAGGGCAGCGCAATACTCGCGACGTTGACGCAGCCTCCACTCGCTCCTTCTAATGTTGTTGTTGTTGCTCCTGCGGCGGCACTGTGTGTGTATCTGCAAAATAGAAGATACAGCACAGCGGTGCTCTCCATGTGCCTGGTCTCTTTTATTTCGTTTCAATTAGTTTTATTTCAGTTTTTGTTTTCTGATTAGTAGTACCTTGTATTCTATTAAATACTGAGAAACAGCACAATAGCTGGAGCCGCCTATTTTGCCACTTCTGCAGAATTTTACTATTTAAAAAAGGTGGCTTTGACCAACTGAAGCCATACTTCCCTTTTCTAAATACCCCCCTAAAATACAAATTGGAAGTTACCAATTCAAAACTCGTAGGCGGTGGAAATTATTTTTTTTTTTTTTGACTCCTTATTTACTATAGTCTAATGCTCCGTTTATAACTTACAACTAGTGGAAATGGAAAACTTTGACTACACAACTTTATGAACTGTCCGGTACATATTAATTCTCTAGATGAAAATAAATGCTTAGTTGCAAAGGCTGATCCGATTTTTGTTCTAGTCCTAAAAACTTATGGCCCTTGAGATTCACCTTTCACCTTTTCCCCAAAACAAATCTAGTTTTTAAGTTATTCAGCGATAAGCTGCCAGTTTTAGATCAGTATAAATTAAACATGCTTACCTTAATGCACACTAATTTGTTGATACCTTATTTATAAAATGTTATTAAGCATTTTAAAAAAATTCTAAGAAAAATGAGTGGGGGAGCAGGATACTTACTCTATCTGTATGTTCATAAAAGAGATACTTCCTCTATCTGTACGTTCATAAAATAGATGGTTGTAAAGTCCTTTGACTATAAACAAAACATAGACTTATTTTACTTTTTTTGCGTTTGAACCATCTAACCAATCTCTCTGTTGCATTTTAGCTGGCCATAGGAAATCTTTACTTACAACTTTTTAGTTACTTATCAAAATTAATTTGAGGAACTGTTTTCTAAAGATGATATATATATTTTTACCAAATTTAATTAAGCACTGAGTTGAACCATAGTTTAGATAATTTTTCCTAAAATATATTGAAGGCTAACAAGTTGGTTTTAGTTATAGATAAAACAAAAACTTATAATATCAAATGGAAAAACCTTTCCGCCACATAACAGCTTAAGCCATTGACTAAATAATCAAGTATCGCAAATATTGCTTTGTAGTAATAAATGCCTGACAGCTTATATATTTTTCTGAAGCGGACCGAATGGGAAATTTTAGAAAGTGTACTTTCAATAGAATATGGGGCCCATATTATATGGACAGGTCCTATGAGGCATCTGTTTTTTCATATAATATGAAGTTCCAATTGTGAATTCAGCTACGAAACTTCTTAAGCATATTTGCCTAAATAGTTAAAGAACGAATGTAAACAACAAAATAAAATAAAATCAGTATTTTTTGACCGAGCAAAGGAGGTTTCCTTCAAAGAAAACTGCAGTTAGGACTTCCTAAATCTATCTGCATCCTGAATACCCATCTTTTACCATCCTAATCATGCTCCAAACAGAAAACTACCCACAAAATCTGGATCTCGAGGGGACTTCGCGCCCCATCGTAGCCCTCGTAACTTCTGGCACTTGTCCGTGTCTTGAACTTTTGCCTCAGCGCGAGTTCGCTTCCTGTTGAAAATGGAAAATGGAGGGGGCATTTTGCATGCATGTGTAGTTTCAGCTAGTTAGCTTACCGCTTTTCCAGTTCAGCGCTTTCCCGCTTCACCGTTACTCGCAGGACTTTCAGCTTCAGTTGCGTTTCCGTTTTCTGCACTCGCTGCAATCTTACGGATAAAATGGCTGGGGGTTGGAAACTCTCAAGTTCTCGTTACTTTTCCCATTTTCGCTTTTTTCCATTTTTACGAGGCGTGTTTTGCCTTTCTCTATTTGTGCGTGTGTGTGTGTATTTACAATTCCGTTTTGTTGTTGTTTTCGCGACAGCCATTTTGTGTAGCATACTTTGCGTACTATGAAGTTACACACACACATACCAACGAGAGTTTCCTTTTTGTTTGTGTGGAAAATTTCCCAACTTTTTCGCTTTCCCAATATGGAATGTATTTTTTTTTCGGCCAAAATAAAAGAAAATGCGAAAAGCGAAAGGCCAGCAGCAGCAACAACAAAACTTTTCCTAGGCCCTCTCCCTCACACTTTCTCCTACTATCGCTTTCTCTCTCTCACTTGTCTATCTCTAAGTCTAGTATCCACAAGAAAAAAATAAATTAAAAATCAAATAAAAGAAAAGCAGTTGTTATTCGGCAAGCGAAATAAATCCCGAAAAGAAAATGCGAGAAAATACCAGTATCCGGCTGTGTGTGTGTCTGTGTCTGTGTGTTTGTGGAAAAGCGAAATGTTAAAAGTGATTTTGTACGACGCCCCTCGACCAGAGGAAAATGCCTGTGTCTATACGAGAAAAATAGATTGATTCGTTCTAAAAGCCAAATAATTATGAGGAAATCCACTTGGACATGTGGGCCTATTCTATTGAAAAATAAATACATATATGTGTGTCAATATAAATTTAGAATCAGGCCAATGTTTTCCAATCAGAAAAGCAATCTACAGAGCAATATTTATGATAAGTAAAATTAAATTTGAATTATTTTGTTGAAATGTTAATGGAATATGGAATATTTTTTATTTTTTTTTTTACTATAAACTTTGATTTTTATTTACTTTGAGTTTTCATATTCATATTTATGCATAGCCAATTTTAGTGATAAAAATAAATATAAAAACACAAGTTTTATAACAAAAATATAGTAGAGTATTATGAGACAAGATGTTTAAGGTATTTTATATTTATGATACTTCAAATCCGTGTAAAATTTTTATTTTGGAAAACAATTCTTTTTGTGTATAAATAAGATTGGAAATGAAAATTTTGGGTAACGAAAACTAGATTCTTTTATCAATTTAGATCATAATCCTTTTATTTTATTCCTTGTCTTGAACTTCAGAGTGCACTAGCAGTATTTTATAATTCCTAAAAATAATTTCGGGGGATTTTTAGATATAAGTTCAAACTTTATACCTTAAAATATTTAAAGACCATTTTCTGCATTTATGAAATTTTAAGTAATGGAATGCTGCGATAGGTGTACCATAATATACAAATTGAAGAGGAAAATTTAAATTTTTGCAATCAGATTTCGCAGGTAATCGGAAGACCTTCCATCGCGCAGATTTCCTTAGGCAGAAAGAAATTTCGGCATTCCAAAAAAATCTCGTCCCTTAATAAAGGCAATCTTATTGCATTTTCGGGCCTTGGGCTTCCATTGTCGAAATGCTCGCCTGCGGGAGGCAGCACTTTCATTGATTTGTTACAAGGACGTGGGCTTGGGGTGCAGGTCCTTTGAAACAGGACACATGTGGCTGTGTGGCTGGGGCTAAACCTAAAACCCCTGCATTATGAAATGTCATTACGTGGGAGGCCTTGTCTCTCTACCTAAAAGTCAAATGTCAATGCGGCTGATTAATTATATCTTATCAAATTTTTCACTTTCCCGCAGAATCCAACGAAGGTGGCAATTAATTAGGAACGAAAAAACACACACACTCACACTCACCTGTGGGTGAGAGCTTTAGCAATGAGCTGCCTCCACTTGAAGAACTTCAAATGCGCCGAGTGGTCGCAATCGTTACCAAGGAGTTAAGCACCTGAATATCATAGCATAGGAACACGCCACACTTGAAGTCATTTTCTGGGAAGAATTCTTCTCCTGAAGTCTATCGAAAAAAGTGGTTAAAAAAGGGAATCTCAGCATGCCACCGATCAGGCAGCTGATGCTGGTGGTGCCAGTGGTTCTGGCTCTGCTGTCCCTCCTGGTGGATCCCTCGTTCGCCCAGCGACCGCTGATCATGAACCACACCTTCAGCTCGCTGCCCATGTCCCAGCATCCGAGCTTCAACAGTTGGCCAGGTGCCCCGGCGGGAAAACAGCTGCGGAATGGTAGGCTCCATGAGCAGCCTCTACCCCTGCCACAACCCACTTTACCGGTGGCCACGCAGTACGAGGATTACGAGGCGGCACCGCCAGGATCGCGGAGGGACAACAAGCGGCGACTGGCCCAAATGGCCCAGCGACCCGGAAGCGGAAATGGCGGACGACGTGGCATGGAGTCGCTGCGCAAGGAGCTTATGAATCCCTCGGTGGGTGGTCCGGGTGGTGGCATTTCCGGTGCCAGTGCCGGCTATCCCTCGTACTCCGCCACCTCCTCCATTGGCCGCATCGATGGTCTGGGTCAGGGCATTGGCTCCGCGGATCGCTATGGAGCCCTCTACGAGCTGAAGCAGCCCAGTGGCATGGCCGCCATGACAGCTGGTCCTTTGGGAGGACCTTACTCCACCAGATTACCTCCTCTCTATGCCGGTGTGGATGATCAGCCCAAGCGCTTCAACCAGCGGAAGAACTCCATCAGCGAGCTGTACAAGCTGAAGAAGGCCCTCAACCAGGCGGATGAACCTGCTGGCGGGGTCACACACGGAAACTTCGAGGGGGATCCTCAGCCCTCGTCGGCGGACCCGCTGCAGGAAATCAAGGACCGCATCAGAGATACATCTCCAAATGCGGTGAGTTGTTTATTATAACTAAATATTAAACCTTAACATTCGATCATCCCTGCAATACTTAAATATCCAACTAAAATATTCCCTAGTTATTGCAGAAAAACCAAATATTTGGAGTATTGGATTGTTAGAAAACTATAAAGTTCAATCTAAACAAGTTGAGATCACTTTAAAATTATTTTTACAAAGAATACATATTTAATCGTTTTTACAAAATGTATCTTACTTTTACATTTACATTTTTGGTTTGTATACTTCAATTGAATTCCTTTACAAAAATCACATATTTATATCCGGTATTCTATATATTCTTATTAAGTTTGGGTTAATACACGAAGTTAAACTCAAGTATCATGTATTTTTGATAGTTATATTTCTATTAAAATAAAATATCCAACTTAAATACATATTTTATTTTTATTTAAGTATGATTTTTAAAAATTTTGAGGACAGGGATACCTTGCTTATTCTTATTTACAATTCGTGTTGAAATATAATTCCTTATAAATAAATCGTTTCCCTTCTACCCCTTAGAACACCTACGCTCCCCACACGGATGCCACGCCCTCGTCGGAGTACGAGTATGAACTGGGCGTAAAGTGCAATTTCGAGACCCCTTGCTCCTGGACCTGGGGCAACTACACGGACGGTTTCCAGGTGATATCTGGCATGGAGTTATTCAAGAAGAATCTCACAGGACTACTGCCAGGACCCACAGCCGATAGTATTGATGATGCGAACGGAAGGTTCCTGTACGCCCGCGTGATCCCGAACTCAAAGCCTCTGAATCTCACCTCTCCGGAATTCAGTACTACCATGGAGAAGTGCTTTCTGGAGGTGTACATGCACCAAAGTGACATGAGCCACGGACTCTCGAGGGTGGTGGTGGAACCCCTCCACACATCCGAGAGCAGTTGGGTTCCGGCCGAGATATTGGGCGACAACCAGCGCCAATGGACGAGGAAGGTATATCGCTTGGGGCGCGTTTCCCGCGATTTCCGCATCGTTTTCGAGGTGGTTCCCGAACTGCGTCCTGGGCAGAAGGGTCATGTGGCGCTGGACAACTTGCGGATGGTCAACTGCTTCCCCGAGGGCACCAAGTCCGAGAAGTGCAGCACCTCGCAGGTCAAGTGCACAGCCAACAAGGTGCCCGTGTGCATCCATCTTCCGCGAATCTGCGATATCACCAGGGATTGCGATGATGCGGAGGATGAGCAGCAGTCGTGTGGTGAGTGTATAATACCACCCTATTCCCAAAAATCATTTACTAAATCCCTACATTTCTACCAATCCCAGATAAAATACCTTACGGTGGTCGTTGTGACTTCGAGGAGGACTGGTGTGGTTGGCGGGATTCGGGAAAAACTACGTTGACCTGGTCACGGCACACGGGATCTTCACCCACCCACGACACCGGACCGGATGGGGATCACACGATGCAGCATTTGCAGAACAACACCAGTGGATACTACATGCTGGTCAACATGAACCAGCACCAGAACAACACCGAAAAGAACTCAATCATAGGATTTGCTAGTAATGCCATAATGGTCAGCAAGACCTTCAATCCGCCGCCTTCTGTCCATGGAAATCCGGACTCTGCCTATCGCAACTCCTGTGTGGTGAGGTTTTTCATCCACCAGTTCGGCAAGAATCCGGGCAGCATCAATCTCTCCGTGGTGGAGATGAAGGAGAAGGAGAACATCACCACCACGCTGTGGTGGAGCACCAAAAACCAGGGCAGCGATTGGCTGAGGGCGGAATATGTACTGCCTAATATAACGTCCAAGTGAGTTTTGCCTATTTATGGTATAATCTATATAATCCATTTAATTTCCGATATCCCCTAGATACTATCTTCAATTCGAAGCTCGCATGGGCATGAGAATCTACTCGGATGTGGCTGTGGACGACTTCTCGCTGAGTCCCGAATGCTTTGGCCTCAATATCCCAGCAGATCACCTGGGTGGCTACAACTACTGGGATGTGCGGCAGAATCTGAAGAGTCCCTCCTACAAAGACTTTGAGCACACCAACTGTAAGTTAACCAATGAAAGTCTAGTTGATTTGGTAACTTATATGGATTTTACCCTTTGTAGATCTTGAGCTAACCAGCTGCGACACTCGTGGCATGATAGGACCTTCGCAGTCGCAATGTGAAGCCTCCTACAGGGAGCAGAATAAAACACATGTCCTGCGAGAAGTCCATGTGGTGGAGGACCAGAGCAGCTACAAGGGCATGCAGAAGTGGAAGGTTCCCCACGAGGGGCACTACACGTGAGTTAACCTTTATAGTTAACAACAACTTCCATTCTAAATGTACTACAATCCTTTCCAGAATCATTGCCAAGGGCGCCAGTGGAGGTCTGGGTTCGGGTGGCGTTGGCAGCTCTCGTGGATCGGTGGCCGTGGCTGTTCTGGAGCTCCATAAGCACGAGGAGCTCTACTTCCTGGTGGGTCAGCAGGGTGAGAATGCCTGCATCAAGTCCATGGGAGTTCTCAAGGAGCCTGGCTGCGGCACTGATCACGACCTGGATTTGGGCCAATATAGCTTCCGTTCCAAGCAGGATATGGTCAAGAACATTTACATAGAGAATGGTGCTGGCGGTGGAGGTGGAGGCTCCTATGTATTCCTCCTTAACCAGGCCAAAAACGAGGCAGTACCTCTCTTGGTGGCTGGTGGCGGAGGAGGTCTTGGCATTGGCCAGTACATAGACGAGGACTTCCAGCATGGTCAGAAGGCTAAGCCACTGCAGGCGCCAGAAAGTGGACAGATCAACGGAGAGCCGCTGAACAAGAAGACCGCTGGCCCGGGAGGCGGATGGAGGGCCAAGGAGGATCAGGCCCTGAGTCCCACCAATGGGGCTGCTCTACTCCAGGGCGGTCGAGGTGGTCACTCCTGCTATGTGGAACTGGCGGACAATGGAACCTCTGTTCACCGACATGGCCAAGGTGGCTTCGGAGGCGGCGGAGGTGGCTGCAATACCGGAGGAGGAGGCGGTGGCTACGCCGGTGGGGATGTCTATCTGACCGAGTCGAATGGCGAGGGCGGTAGCTCCTACATCAGTCCCAGTCGGAGTCTCCGCGAGATTAGTGAAATCCATGCCGGTGCCAGCAGTGGTCCAGGTGCCATCATCATCATTCCGGCCATTGAGGGCTGTGGCTGCGACTACAGGTGTGTGGCTTTGGACGAGTTCCGGTCGAAGGTGCGGTGCATCTGCCCGGATGGCTGGAGCTTGAAGAGGGACAACCACACCGCCTGCGAGATTCGCGAAGAGGCCAAGTCATCCTACCAGTACCTCGTCTCCATCCTGATGGTCTCGCTGGCCGTGCTCTTCATCTCCATTGCGGCACTCATCTTTATGCTGTGTGAGTAGATCGAAAAAAAATATTTAAAGACCAGTTCTTAAAAATGTTAGGAACCACTTTATTATTCGTTTTTGGTATCAAATTTGTTTCATGGAATGTTAGTTATAATTTAATGATAAAGATATAATATTTAAAAAGAAGACATTAATATAGCTTATGGTTTTCTTAGTTTGAAAATAACTTTGTCATATATGTATATCTTCAATGCCTGGTTAAGTTTGAATAAAAATAAATCTGAAATAGATAGGCATATAAAAAATATTAAGGGTTCATATAGGATATTAAATTGCGTGTATGCATATGTGTATAGAAATTGAAAAATATGTTAAGGCAGACATTATAATTTTAACCAGAACTTATCCATCTTTTTTATAGTGTGTGCCCTTTGTAACTAACTTATGCTAATCAATTTTTTTTGCATTCATCGTAGACAATCGCTATCAACGAAAGAAGCAGTCGAAAAAGCGCCACAAGATGCTCGTAGAGCAGGATCTTCAGCTAACACGATTGCGCAACAATATCGATGACTCCAATCTGAACAACTTCAATCCCAACTATGGATGCGATGGCATCCTCAATGGTCACATCGATGTCAACAGTTTGCCACAAGTGGCTCGCGACAGCCTGCAGTTGGTCAAGTGAGTACCTAAGCTTTATTTATCATCTAATACCTTATAATAATGTAACTCCCTTAATTACTTTTAGTGCCCTGGGCAAAGGCGCGTTTGGAGAGGTATATATGGCCTTATATCGCCATCGGGACGGAGATGCCGTGGAAATGGGCGTGGCAGTGAAGACCCTGCGCGAGGATCCCAAGCGGGAGAAGGAGGAGGACTTCCTGAAGGAGGCAGCCATCATGGCCAAGTTCAATCACCCGAACATGGTGCACTTAATCGGCGTCTGCTTCGACCGTCAGCCGTACTATATAGTCTTGGAACTGCTCGCCGGCGGGGACCTGCAGAAGTTCTTGAGGGAGAACAGGAATACCCCAGAACGACCTTCCCTGTTGACCATGAAGGATCTGCTCTTCTGCGCCTTGGACGTGGCCAAGGGATGTCGCTATATGGAGAGCAAGCGATTCATCCATCGGGACATTGCCGCCAGGAACTGTCTGCTGAGCAGTAAGGGTCCTGGCCGAGTGGTGAAGATCGCCGACTTCGGCATGTCCCGGGATATCTACAGATCGGATTATTATCGCAAGGGAGGCAAGGCCATGTTGCCCATTAAGTGGATGCCACCGGAGGCCTTCCTTGATGGCATATTCACCTCGAAGACAGATGTCTGGTCCTTTGGCATTCTCCTGTGGGAGGTCTTTAGTTTGGGCCGTTCGCCATATCCGGGTCAGCATAATACCCAGGTGATGGAGCTGGTGGTGCGTGGCGGTCGACTGGGCTCACCCACCGAGTGTCCCGTCTCCATCTATAAAGTGATGGCCGACTGCTGGAATCCCACACCCGAGGATCGGCCCACTTTCATCACCCTGCTGGAGCACCTGACCGCCTGCACCCAGGATGCGAGCATAATGAATGCCCCGCTGCCCAATATCCTGGGACCCACGGCCTCCGAAAGAGATGACACCGTTATACGGCCGCCCAACGGCGAGGAGTTCTGCCTGGCGGTGCCGGATTACCTGGTACCCCTGCCACCGGGTGGCAGCAGTAATCCCTCGGTGGCCAGTGGTTCGGGCTATGTTCCAGAATCGCAGCGCCAGCAGATGAGCTCTTGCACCCCGCCGGCGGTCACTTCACCCGCTGCCCCTCATCCCAGGCCAGTGGAGAATCTGCCGCCAACCAGTGGAGATTGCTGGGAGACCTCCTTTATACTACCGAACTCCAAGGTGGAGCCACCGGTGGCTGGGAGTGGCCATGACGTGCCACTGGCCGCCGGCGAGGAGGCCAAGCTGATCAGCCTGGACACACCGCAGCCCACGCCGACCACCATCCAGCCACCGCTGTCCTTCGCCTCGCAGCTAGACGGGATCACGCTGGATCCCTCGGCGCTGACCAAGGGACTGCCCAACGGCAGTGCCAAGCAGTCGTACGCCAATGTCCAGGTGAAGAGCGATGCCGAAGGAAAGCCCCTCAACGGGGTGGTGGTGGCCAATGGAACGGTGATGAACGGGGAGGTCTCGACGGGATCGGGTGGTGCCGATTCGCCCTTCACCATCCAGGGATACGCGGAGCGCTACAAGGACAACAACAATCATTCCGAAATCAGTTGTTAAACGGGCCCTCGGAAATAGGCTATCCCTATATCAGGATTATACTTTAAAAGTCAATAGCTCAGTTTTCCAAATTAATTGTTTCATGATTTTTTGAGAAGATTTTAAAAATCTTTTACCAAAAAGTACAGGTCAAAGATCTACTAATTAACAATCCAAAGATAGGACTTCTAAGGTATATTCCTGATCTTGGTCAGCATCTTTATCGCTCGAAATTTGTCTTGTTTGGGGCAATCACAATTTGCTTGCGCCTCACCAGCGCTCTAAATATATTTATTCTCGAATCATAAAATGAGAAAAACCAAAACAATTGGTCTAACAGAAACCGAGTGAGAACTTCACAAACAAAATTGTATTGTAATTTAATCTTAAATTTGTATTGCGTAAAAACAAACAAAAAACCAAAGTCGGATAACAAGAAACTGCAAGTAACATATAAACTTAGTTGATATAAATAGTTTAGTTTTTTACCAGATATTAGTTTTGCGAAAAAAGAAAACAAAAAAGTAAGTGAAGTAAAAGAACATTTTGCGAGAGGTTGTATATATTAATTGTATCTAAGTTTTACACTTGCCCTTAGTTTTATTTAACTATTTTTTTACATCTTTAGTTGCCATACCCTTAGTTAACGTTTTAAGCTGATGACTGAAATGCCAAACAATATTCCTAAAGTAAACAAAAAGTAAAGAACGAAACGATAGCTTATTTTTAATACGCAGTCCAGAACCGGGAACCAAGATGCCAACTCAAAGTAGTTCAAAGTGTCAAAGCAAATAGCTCGTTTAAAGTTCGCAATAATACCACAGATGTAGTCAGAAATGCCAACACATATGTTTTTAACATAGGATATACTTTACTTTAGGATTCTCGATTCTTGCGTTGATTACTCCGAACGAAATTAAACTTAGTGTAAATAACAAGCTTCCGTCGTAGCGAATTACGTATATTGTATGTATTTGAGTAGTCTTAAGGAAAATAAACAGAATAGTAGCGTATAAAGCGATAGAAGAAAACTACAATTTACAGGGTGATTTTTATGAAAATTCAGTTGTATGTTTGAAAAACAAAAATTAGCATTAACGAAACCAAGTTGACGCAACGACTTTCAGCTCAATTTGAGTTGCTTAAAATGTTGTAAAATATTCTTTCAGCACAGCCCTGTATTGGTTCATCATCATTAACGCTCTTTTTTCAGGTGTTGATCGGAATTCGAAATTTTGTACATTTAGTTGGAACGTAACAAACAAGCTTTAAATTATATAATTTTTATAAAGATATATTAACGATATACAAGTGAGGCGACAACATTAAATTTAACCAAGCAGAGGATAAATAAAATATACAAGAATGGGGTAGCCCATTTAATTTATTATATATTGAGGTAGGAATACATGCATAAGCATTTATGTATGTACAATTAGGCATAAGCAAATTGAGTGTGTGTTTAAAACAGCAAATCGAAAACAAAAAGTATAAACATATTTAGATAATGATACCGAAACATATATAGGAAAGATACGTTACGTCTATGTTTTGCTTTATGTACAAGTCTACTGTTATATGCGCATACATCTATATACACGCAAACATATTCTCGTATAAAAACATATGTATAATCAACTTATATATCCAATATGTATGTGCGACTAAAGCGAACCGTAAATTAAAATGCTGAATACGCGGAAAACAAAAACATGTAAATTACGTTTATATTTACATAGGTCTTACACGTATAATCAGCCGATCTCATGTTATTACTTCAAGATACCTATTATTACTCATGATTAAATTGAAGATTATTATTAAACATTTTTTAATGAACATATTCTTGCATAGGACAAGCCCTATATTATTTAACACAGTTCTAAAGACACCCTCTTCGGTTTATGATCTTAAAGGAATTATCACAGTGAAGTAAAAGCGAGAGATCGGCTGGCTGTGCAATTTACAATATATTTTACATGCGTCTTGCCACAGAAAATACCGGAACCCAAACAAAAAATGTACAAAATAAAATAAAAACAAATGAGAGAAAATAGAAATAAATAAAAATCTACCAATGTATGCTCACAATCGCAGGCTCAATAAGTGTACGAATATACTTGAAGATATATCTCAGCATCCACGGCTTACACTTAGTCTTAACACCTTATCGAGTCGATAACTTGGCAGTATTTTCCGTTGCTGTACGTGTATCTATTATGGTTGTGCCGAGGCATCTAAAGTAAGCGAAGTAGGCTTACTCAAGTGCATTACACACACATCTCCAGGAGGTCCTTTCCGAGTACATGCATATGTATAAACACACACACACCTGCGAACAGGATTCCCACACATTTTTGTACCCTGACGACATTACCTTGTGTACCTAAAGCCCACAACCTGAAAGAGAGAAGATAACATATGCATATATCCACAGATCGTTGTTGATTGATTGTTGGCACTGGTTCAGTTCGAGATCGAGATTTTGGGGCTTTGATTTGGGCAGGGAATCTATTTCCAAGGCAGATCGGCTTGTGATCGTTATGTTATGGATTTAAAGATAGGCGAAGAGTCGTTATGATTCTGCAATTCGGCAACAGTTTGAGATGTTTTTATAGAGTTGAGTTGAATTGATGGCGAAGATGGTTTAAATATTTATTGCTGTTCATTTGACAGACATTAATGTAGTTCAATTCTTTGGGATGGGATCTGAAAGTTTTTGAAGCTTAGAACCAGGTCAAGGCATTTACTTCTGACGAGATAAATCATTGTTATCGGCATAAACGATTTCGATTGGAATATCAGTAGCTTTGCATACACTTCTTTTCTCAACAATAAAAAAATCGCAACGAAGTTTAGAAAAGTAAACATAAACGATATATTTAAACATATATATTTAAAGACAAATTTAAGAAATGAAATAAGTAAAAGTCTCACACAATAAACGGTATTTTTATATACTACAAAAACCCCACAAAAAAAATCGAGAAAAACCAAACCACAAAAAAACGGAATGCAAGTTTAGTGCATGCGAACAGGCTTAAACTTAGCTCTAGCTATAAAGTATAAAAACAAAATTAATGGTTTTCATTTAAAATCGTAAATTATTTTGTTACATTTAAAGAGTAAAGAAAAACCAAAAATAAATAATAAACAAGAAACAGAAACGCAAAGACTAGAACCACATTTTGTAAGCTGGATCGCTTGAGTAATGGATCGGTGGCAAGTAAAATATATAATGCAGCATAAGCAAACCAACCAACAGCAAAAAGTCCATTTAGAGAAGCTACCACACTCGAGAGAAATACGAATCTATTGTCATAACTTGCTGAAAAATGATGGCGGGCGAAGAAAGCGAACCGGAACTTGAGAACTCCACTCACATAGTATAATTTTCGATTCGGTCTAGGCTATAGAGAAGTACCAGCTAAGCAACCTATAACAAACACTTACCCATACTCGTATCTCCCCTCACCCACCCCAAAACTTCGGATTTCCACATTTTCTATGCTTTTCCTCCCTTGTGAGTCGAGAGGACTAGTTTTGAATTATCTAAGCATAAGCACATCTCACAAAGCAAAACCGAAAAAGTATAAATATATCTTAATGGCATATATATTTGGCGCTACGGAGTGGAAAACAATTTTAAAGTTGGTAGCGTGTAAGCGCTGGAAATGCGAAATGACAAAAGCTGAGAAACTGAGAAAAAAAGAATAAAAATGAAATTCATGTGTACAAAAACAAGATGAAATGTGTTTTTATTTGGGCAACACCTTTCCTTCCACCATAAAAACTAATTGCCAGACCATTTTCTTTGTTATTTTCTTTTATTGAGTTTTTTTTTTTAGGTTGGATTAATCTCCAGTTTTTCATCAATTCATTATCATTTTCATTCATTTCATTACTAAAGTCAATTTCATGCCATTGCCGATAAGAACTAAAACTTTATATAGCTTACAATTGGTTTGCATAGTTTTAGTTTCCCGCCACTGTCACGAAATATTTTTATTGGATAGTTTTTAGTTTTTTCTAGAAGCTAATTGAACGTTTTTATTTAGGGAAATAAAAAGAAGAACGCGTTGGTATAGTTGTATTATTATTTTGGAAGTGTATTTTATTGATGCACTGCAATTTACAAATCGATTTAGAAATAAAACATAATAAATTCTAGGCATAACATAAGATATTCATAATTGCACGAAAACGAACCCGAGAACGAACTATATCCTGGCCGTGACCCGGCCATTATTACCTGGCCTATATCGATCAAACGAGACGGGAAGCAAAAGTCCAAAGTGGAGGAAGAGTTGGTTGGTGACCCGATTTCCTACTGACTGGATGGAATGTTCTTACTATATGTGTCTTGGTTTCTGTGTGTGTTTGTATAGGTTTTTTGTTTTGTTTGTGTTTTTTTTTTTAATTTATCGCATTTAAATATAAATTTCATAATCATGTTTCTCTAATTGCGTTTGTTTCAAAAAACTTCATTCATAGTTTGTTATTTTTTGGAAACTCCATTTCTGGCTACGCTTAGATTTAGTTTTTAGGCTGCAAATGCTAAGAAATTATGTTTCTGATGTTTATATATAAATATAATTTTTGTTTTCATTAATTTATTATCATTATGATTTTTTTGTAGTTTTTCGCTTGTGTTTTCGCTTTTTTGTCATATACATATACATAAATTGAATTTTGTATATCTGAATTTTGTCTCCTGTCGTATATAATTCCGCTCCTTCTGCTTTGTTTTATATAAATTGAAAACTTAATTGTAAATGTAAAAATGTTAAAACTACATTCAATTATAAATAATGTTGGTTTTTTGTTTGTCGTATTATTTATATGCAATGTTCGCTCGTTACGTAATAATATTTATAATTAATATTAATTAATTAGCATAGTTTACGTTACGTTTATGTAATTTTTAAAGCAATAACAAGCCATTTCATTTAATTTCATTTATTCTCTTTACTAATCATTGCTGAATTAATCGCCTTTGTTTGCGCATTTGTCATTTCAAATTTCTTTTCTGTATAGTTTTGGATGTACTAATTCATGCAAATTGCTTCATTATCGATGAATCCCGACCATAAATTCACTCGAGCAATCCCCCCATCTCTTTATGCAAAAAGGTGGAACTCACTTCGACTCTGGGCTTTCCCCTTGCGCGTTTAAATTATTTCACAAAATTGTACAATCTCGCAGAAGGAGAGAGAGATAAATGGAGACAACAACCGACACCGGGGGCTCTATAAAATTCCTGCCCTCTCACACCTGACCTGACCTATCATTGCACCTGAATAAATGTGATGGATGCCATTTAATTACCCCATTGCGTTAATGTCAATATTTTAATCTGTTAGTTAGTAGCCGATGCTCATCGCGTCGCTTGGATGTGTTTCGGATGTGTTGTGGCTTCTGCTGTTTACTCATTTGTAACATATATAGAAAAATATGAATATAACTATTTGCTAAAAACCTCTAAAATGTACGCCATGTTAAAGCATTTAGAAATCGCAAAGAAGAAGAACGTCGCAGATCCTGCCAGATCCCAGCGCATATACATATGTCCGCAGTTGCTGTCTCCAAGCTTCCACACCGGTCGCCATCCGCACTTAATTACAAAAAGGGTATCAAGCGCGCCATCTTGAGCGCGTTCTCCAGGAAGGAGCTCCACAAGTCGTTCAGGCGCTTCGAGCGCGACATGAGGAAGCGCCAGGTGAGCAGCACCGCCACCAGTTTGGTCAGCTGATGCAGATAGTAGAGCCTGAAATAGGGATATTGGAATATATGAATATAGGGGAATACATTTTACATGGGGTATTTATTAACAAAAGAACTATAGTCAAACATCCGACTGTGAAATACCCTTTACTCTCTTAGTCTTCCTTAAGAAGCGAAGAAACATCGTAACTTACAGGTTATCTACATTACATTTTACATGATCAGGTAGTCACCTTTATTGATCAGAACTTTTTAAGTAATGGTCTAATTTAAACCATTTTTGATGTGCCAATAGGTTTTTCTAAATAAAAATATAACAAAATTTACTCGAACACAAAAACGTTGAATACGTTGGGCTTGATAAGATAAACGTGCGCTGCGCAGGAATCTCTAGAACTAGCATGCCTAATTTCAACTTTCTAGCTTTAACAGAAAAATTAATGGCTAGATCGACTTGTTTAATGATCATTTTCAAAAATATTTATGTTTTTAATCTTTTCGAGTAATGGGTATTCAAATTATCCATACTTTCTTTCAAATATATGGAATACTTCATACCTGAGCATGCGCTTTCTGCTGGCCGGTAGCGATTCGGGCCGCTGCTTGAACAGGAACTCCCTGAAGCCCAGTACGTAGCGCTCCACGTACTTGTCCCAGTTGATGTGGCGCACGTCGAAGACGAAGATCTCGCGATCCTTGGGACTCAGCGTGTGGAGCAGGGCGTGGACGTTGTCGTCCTTGAAGCGCCATTGGCGTGTGGCGAAGTACTCGAGGCATTCCACAGCTTTGGCAATTTTGTTTTGTACGTTGACAACGCTGTAAAAGGGTACAACCAAAATTATAATAAGAATACTAATTGAATAGCTCTGGGGGAGCGGCCGGCCCAACTCACAATGGCTTCTTGCCCATGATTCTTGCCACTCCGTCCAGAATGTAGGCCGGTAAAAAGTGCTTGGCTATACAATTTAGCGTATTCATGGGGCGGTTCATGCGCAGGTCGCCAGTCGGATACCACAGGCAGCCCTCTGGGAAAATACAATAATATCCGCGTTAATTATAGGGCTCACATTGGGAGGGTTTCCCATTTAATATTTAATGGGTTTCTGTTTTTCGGGTTCCACCACAACTCACCCAGGGGATGCTTGCGCACACTCGTCATGGCGTGTTTGACAAACTCCGACCAGATGATGGGATTGCGCTGGCCGGTGCAACAATTGTAGATGAGTAGGTTGTTGGACTTGCGGGTCGCTGTGCGCCAGGCGGCGGCGATCATCAGGTTAATCACAATATCGACAGGTACCATATCGGCCACATAGTTCTTCTCGCACATCATCGTGCGGAACATGCCCTTGGCCAGCGCCGAAACCAGGCCCGTTGGCCCATTGAAGTTGTCCACCCATCCGGCAAACGGCTCATTCAGACTGGCAGTCACTGCGGAGGAATGCAAATAATTTATAAGAGGCGAAAGGGTCCTGATTTAAATTTTTACATTTTATTCAAGGCGAGTTAACTAATAATCGTAACTAAGAAATGAATAAAATATTTGGAAATATTTTTATAATATCTCTTATATTCTGAACTCACCAATCGATGGCCTCACAATGGCAACGGGCAGATTACCAGCCTCCTTAAGTAACATATGCTCCGCTAAGGCTTTTGTAAATGTGTACGTATTGGGGCGCTTGCCAATGAGGCTCGGTGTTAGCTGAAATATTAAGTTAACCATTAAATAATAAACTTGGATAATCTCATATATGCGACACCCACCTGATCAAGTATATCCTCCGGAAGCCAGTTGATTAGTGAAATGATATCGTCGGGATTATAGGGCGGTGCATAGATAACCTCAGACACATCGGTTCTATCGCAATTGCAATAGGCAGTGGATACATGGATAAGTGCCTATAAGAGCGTTAATTGATTTAGAAACCGCCTCGGATCCGCATTCTATATCCCCGACTTACGTCCAGTGACAGCATGCGATGGCAGAGCTCGACGAGACGTTTCGTGCCCAGCATATTGATTGTGACAGACAGCTTGAGCTTCTCGTCGAATTTCACAGTGGCAGCCGAATGAAAGACAACGGAAACATTGCGACACAGTAGGTTCTACAAATGGAAAAAATCTCTATTAGCCAACAGCCATTAAATGCTAATGTGGGGAGACTCACCTGATCTTTCTCTGAAATACCAAGCTCCTCGGAAGTAATATCGCCCGAAATGGGTATGACTTTGCTCAGCTCCTTGGGCTTCTCCTGACGCAGTGATTCGAAGAGCTATCAAAAGAGTTAGATAGTAAGTATAATCCCTTGTTTTTAACCCCCCTCCCACTGAGTATACTCACTGGTGCATTCAGCAGTTCCGTGAGACGAGCCGACACTTCTTGACCGCGTTTCGGTCGTATCAGTAGATATATATTCCTTATGTCCGGACACGAGCGCAGTAGCTTCTCCACCAGCACCTGGAAAAGAGAGCATCGGAAATCGAAATGTAACTAGGCACTCAGTCATTGAATATGGCCATTAACCAAATAAACGATTATTGTTACACCCACGAGGACACACTTGACCCACTTCAGTGGTGTCTGCGGTTTGGCTTGACTTGACTTCGTTTCTGTGTGGGTGGGTGGTGTTGCTCGGGGGCTGGGACACGCCCCGAAAACGATGTGAGAATTGTACCGGAATTAAGCGACAACAGGCCACAGCAGACAAAAAAAAATAAAAGGGGTTGTGGGCGGGTTCTGTGGGCCGTTGAGTGGGTGGCTTAGTGGGTGGTGGGCGTGGCAGGAGCACAAAATCGATGAACAACACACAACACCACTGTGAGCTCAGAGTCTGGGCGGCGCCACTGCGATTTCATGTCATAATGACGCAGCCAGGAGCCACCGACATGCAATATGCACAGAGAGAAAAGAGTGGGGAATTTAATAAAATATTTAAGGGAAATAAAAGTACCATTTAGACAAGTTGATATGACTTTTCAGAAGTACTTAGCGTTAAATCTTATAATATATATGGAATTGTTTTTTATTAAGATCTCAATGTTTTTTTATAAAAGGTTAGGAACTCGTAGATATAAAAAAAATATTGTATGGAATTTTTTTTTTTTAAGATCTCAATATTTTTTATAGTAAGTTAGGAACTCATAGATAAAAAAAAAGAGTAAGGGTATTTCAAAATCAAATTCAAATATCACTACATGGTCCTATATTTTCTTCAATATGATTTTTTAAATATTGTGTAATGAAGATATCAAAAAATATATAGATACAATTTTTCTCTCTGTGCTTGTGTTTAACAATGGCTGGCATAAAAATTGGCACAACAGCCGGAGGATGTATTTGGAGCAGGGAAACGGGTAGTCCGCTGCACCACTTGAGGAACAATTAAGCGGAACCCAGAGTGGGAGTGGGCCGTCCAAGCCAAATGCATAGACGCAGTCACAATTCTAGCATTATGAAGCTTTTGCATGGCAGGCGACGATGAGTCAACATCGTCTAGTGGAGCCAGCTCAACGTAACTCAAGCATTTCGGCTTTAAAAAACGGCAAGCAAACCAAGTGAAGCACTCACGCACATCGACTGCAAACATCCAACACGGAGTGCATCTAAAATTCAGGGTGGCCAACCACGAAATCCATCGAATCCACCCACCAAACACCTCGTTCCACAACTTTTTGTTTATCAGCGCGCACACAAATATTTGTGCATATTTTATGACTGAGAAACACTTCGAGTTTTCAATCGAGCCCAACCAGGCCGGCGGGTTCAATAGTTCAATTCGGAGCCAATGAACACGCGGCGTATGCGTGACGTGAATGAAAGTGGCTGGCCAGCGGCCCACAAAAGTATGCAATGAAAGTTGGTGGCGGCTTTTGGGCCCGAAAAAGGATAATGGGGAGTGGGGTAGTTTGGTCAGGGGATGTACATATAACATACATATCTTAGCAAATAATATTGGCCATGAGTGGGCATTTGGTTATACGTAACAGGATTTAAGGTTATTTGAATCACACACGAGTATCAATACATAATGCCAACTAAACTTAATGGAAATGCATATATAAGTAATCGTTTTATTCTGACGCAAGAACATAGCATTTAATATTTAATTTATTACTACTCGTAATCATCAAGCTGATTTTCCCTACGAAGATAAGAGTCTGTAATAGTAGAAATGATTACTTTTACTCATGAAAGGGTCATCTTGTAATTATATCTAGTATGCAGTAGTTACCAACAAATTTAATCAAATTAAATTTTGGTGCTATTTAAGTTGTTTGAGCCGCATTTAATAAAATATAATAAGCTAAAGCAATATCATCTCTCAAAACTTTAATGAATCTAATTTAAGAGAAAGCTATTACAAATAAATCCCTAAGATTAGATATTTAATTAATTGCAGTTTTTAGATTGTTTAGAAATCTTTAAAAATGTAGTAGAATATTTATTGCACTTCCCAAATATTTCCATATTTATCACTTCCAGTAATATTTCGTTAACTAAACCACAAAACCATCAACCACAAAATCCGAACTCGTTTTCTCCCAAGCTTTAACAACAATTTTACAAAGCCTATTCGGTAGATCTTTAAAAACCTCAAGTTGTAAAATTGTTTTGTAAAATCTGAGTCACTGAGATTTGTCTTTTACCTAATTTAGATAATTAAGTTGTAAAATTAAAAAATTGATTGCTTTTGTAAGGTCAAAAGGAAAAATCCCTATTTTAGTCTTGCGTTAAAATAATTTTAGGACACGGTCACACTGGCCTACATTTTTAACATCAGGAATTTTTATCAATTAACTATTGTAACAATTAGTTTTTGAAGCCAGACAGCGTTATATATATATATTGAATATGTAATACTTGAAAATTAATATCCTTTTTAAATATATATTTTGGTAAGGTAATATGTAGCTTTAAGATATTTTCCAATGGGAAATTTCGAACTCACCTTTCCCATGAAGCCAGTGCCGCCCGTGATGAAGACGCTGCGTCCCGCGTAGAACTGGCCGATGGGCACGTAGCTGGTGTCGTCCGCCCGGAACCGCTCGTAGGGCATCTGGAGGCCGTTGCTGCTGGGCGGCAAGGGCAGGGCCGTCGAGGCGGCCACCGCCGCCGCCGCGGCTGAGGATGCGGATGCGGATGAGGTGGCTCCGCCGGAGCCCGCGCCCAAGCCGGGGCCACTGGAGCTGCCGTAGCCGGAGGAGGAGGTGGCCACGCTGGCGGCATGGGTTAGGCCGTTGGTGCGGGCCAAGGTGCCGTTGAGCAGCTTGGCATCGTGACTGTTTGCGGGCTGGGGGGCGGCGGACTGTTTGAGGCTGCTGTTTGGGACTGCTTCCGTTTCCGCTTTGTTGGCTGCCGCGTGTGACATGTTCGATTGTTTGTTGCCTTTTTTGTAGCTGTCTTTCTTTTATGTTATTATTATCCTGCGGTTCGAGTCCTGCGCTTAAGTTAAAGTAGGAAGCAGTTCTTTGTCATTTGCAGTGTGCGCTCGAGTTTCCAAGGGCGGTGTGTCCCCTCTATTATATATATATATATATATATGCTTTTGGTTTGGAAGTGATTACTCTGATTTTCCCTAGTTGGAAGCTGCTGAATTGTTCATATAAATTTATGCAATTAAGTCCTTCGAAAAGCTAGTTGAAAATCCTTCTGTCGCCGTTGAGCGTCTGTCCATGTTTCCATGAGTCGCTTGTCCTGGAGGTTGCTTTAGGTTGGTTTTGTACAAAAAGAGTTCAGCAGGTGTATCCTGTGGGTTGGGTGGGGGGTGAACAAGACCGATTTACGATAACTTCCAAGCTTGAGTGCGCTGCAGAACTGTAAGACAGGAAAACAAAGTTAAATTAATTTATAAATATAAATTACATTAAGAAAATATATTAAAAATGCCAAATAATGTTTAAGATTTTATAAATTCACAATCGCACACGTCCATTTTATTTTCTGTAGGCTGGCAATCCCTAATTTTGCTGTCCACGAAAACATTATTTTTCCTAAATTCAATCATTAACCCTCTTCATTCCTTATTACATTCGCCTGTAAATTAGCTTTGAACAACGTAAAATCAAAATATGCCACCAAACCCAAATCAAAGTCCTAGCCCATACCCAGCCATCCACCTATCAATTTATATATTCATCTATCTTTCCATCAAAACGTCATTTATCCTTGAGGCCGAACTAAAATTAGCCATCATTTTGAGCCCCAGCTGATGGGTAACCCAAATCCGAGCTATGACGTCTAAGAGCTTGGCAATCGGCCATCACGGAAAAGGATATGCAAATGACGTCGAACGAAAGGATATGCAGGATGAAAAGAGGGCACACACTCCACATCACTTAGATCTGGGATATGGCTATCCAACGGACCGCAATTGAATTTAACGCACAATAGAGCTAAGTACGCGAAATCCGCTTAATGCCTAAATCGGCTTACAAGGCGAGTGCGAAGAACCGAGAACTGGGAACTGAGAACTGAAAACTGAGAACCGAGAACTGAAGACCCGTCGCAACGAACCGGGGAGACGATACTGTCGATAGCAGTGACAGTTGGCGAATGCCCACTATATGTCTGGGAACACTTCATTCTATATTAAACGATTTTTACATGAGCCGAGTGGAGCTGCGCTTAGCTGCGCTGAGCCGAGAGATTCTATCGCTATATGGCGACCCGCATGATCAAGTGCCACTTAAGAGTGTTTCACACGTCATAATATCTCCGCAGGTCCAAAGTTGACCTGCGTTATGCAATCCAGCAATGTGATCCATTGCCACAAGGAGAGTATTAAAAAGGGAGAAAGAGATAAAGCTGGGTTGGCTAAACACCCAAATTAAATCCCGCTTTATGTGGTGGCTATCTCTAGGAAATACTTTGCAATCGAAATCGGAATAGTTAACCTTCCCGTCGAGGGGGGCACAGCACACTTAGCCAGTCCAAACAAACGGTTCTACCGTCGTAGTTCCTGACTGTAGGGTTGTAAAAAATCCCTAATGAATTTGTCAACAAGCGTTGGTAACAAGTGAAACAACAGGGCTGGCTAAAAGGAAAAATATCGGATAAACAACAAATCGTATTTGTTTCGCCTGCCCCGCAGAGCCCCCATTTATTTGGTTATCTGGGAAGGGTTTGACCTTCGAACCCTGTGCATCGGAAAGTATACCCATCTCATCTGACTTGTAATTCGCCGAATGCCTTGCTAATTGAATTTCAAATTTATTGTTGACCAAATATTGATCGTAACCAGGAAATAGGGGAGTGTGCATCTATCTGGCTAGATTGATTGGTAGTTAGATATACTTATGGGGTGTGACGTCAAGCTCAGGCGATAATCGTGGTTATGATAATGTTGGCTTAAAGCGTGGCGTCTCTAAAACGAATTTTTTTGGGGGCCATGACTTTCACTTTTTATTTTTCGGATCTTTTGTAGGTCTTGGGTTTTTTTCTTCTTCTTAAATATCTAAATTCCGCAATATTTTTTTTCCCTTCGTATGTATTTAAATTTGTCTTTGTTGTTGCTAAGTTTTTTGGTCAAACTTTCGTTTTCAATTTTTTAGTTTGTACAAAATCTACAGCCACAGATGGCCGCACTATTTTTATTTTTTTTATACATTTTTGGTAATTTGCATTTGAGGGTATCTTTCGCTGACTTGGCAAAAATATTTCGCTGTTTCTCTATGCGGCGGCCGCCGAGAAATGTGTTAAGAAATTGGCACATTGGCTGTTTGTCTTTTGGCCGGGCATCGTTTTGTGAGTGTGGCGATGTTATCAAATCGCAGAGGGCTATATCCGCTGAACTAGTTGCGGCCGAGAGCTCTATAATTAAAGTTTAAACATCTTTGAGACGCGGCAATCAGAGCGGCCTCATCACGTAACTGTAAATTTATCAATGAAGCCTCGAAGACGCCGAGACCCGCGACTGGTTCCTCTTCATTCTAAAGTGAAATTTCTTGAAAATCAACTTTTTCTCCCCATCTCTCTCTCTCGCGCGGCTCTTTTCCTGCTGTCTTACCAACTGCAACGAAAATTTGCGCGCCAGCTATAAGAGGCAAATGAACCGACCATCGAACCATCGCTTTGGCCCAGCCACGCCCATTAACCACCTCCCCCCGCCTTCCGCCCACCATGCCACGGAGCGTGTTAACCAAACATGAAGACCGAAATGTATCTGCGTGTGTGCTGTTAAACGGTAAACATTCAACATTCAACCTGCCTTGACAAGGTAGTTACACACCAGTCTTTGCTGCCCGTGTATTGTCTGACCCATTTCCTATAATCGTGCCGCATTATCATCATCAGCAACCTCGTCATCGTCATCAGCATCGACTTGCCGGACATTTGGAAGCGACCGCTTCAAAAATTTACGTATACCCTAAGGGCCTTTAAGGGATGGGTGAATATGGCAAAGGATTCGGGGATAGGGATTAATTAAGGTTTTAATATTTAATGGGGTTCAGGGGATACGTATCTTAAAAGCTTTTGAACTCGTTGGGTTATAATACATAATTCTTAAAGGTCTTGGTTTGGTTTGGGTACTGGTTTATATTTACCAAAGGTTTTTAGGATAGTTTAGGATCATATTACTAAAATATAAGCAAAAACCTGCTTAGGGTTAGAACCATTTAATATAATGTTTGTAACGTAGTACAGCATTTCCATAATTGAATTATCTTTAAATTAAGTTCATTAAAGTGTAATGATGTCAAAAACGTGGGTCAAAACGAAATATAATCCATATAAACACTTATTCCGTTTAGAGATTAGCAAGTTATTTAGCAATCAATGTGCGAAAATAGGCATTATTTCATTTGAGGGCCCCGTCCATTAACCACTTCCTACTAATTACCTCCAGCACTTTCAGAACCTCAGATTTCAGCAAAGATTACATGAACTTCCCCAAGGGTATTTCTTGTTTCGACCACGTCCACTGTCTTATGTTTCTCCCATGGTCGAAGACCCGTCTTTAACCGCGTTTCTTCTTTGCGCTTTTCTACACTGTCTCCTCTCTTCAGGCCCTGCCGTTTCCTCATTTGGAGCTTGTTGCTTTCGGATTACGAGTCTTTAGCACTCAGGGCCTCGACATATATGTGTGTATACACTTATAGCCGCCTCGAATGCTTCCGCATGCAGACTGTAGACCATGCCATAGAGTCACAGAGATATATAGTCGTACGAACCGTGCGATTCTGAGGTGTTATTTTGGATCCCTTGGATCCGGCGGTGCGGTGTCAACCTGTTTGTTTTGGCAATTTGGTAGCCCGTTTCGTTTTTCGGATCGGTTTCTTTCGCTCCGGACCGCATCGAATCGAACTGAATTGACCACAAACGAAAGTTCAAATATGCATTTTCACTTTTCAACAATGGGAGGCCTCTCATTATGTAAACCCGTAGACCTCGAGCTACGGCGGATGCTGGACAGATGTGTGGATATGTGGATATGCGGACCCAGTTGTGTGAGTGCGCATAATGGGTCTGTGCCCTCTATTCTATTGAACCTTTGAGTGAGACTCTGGAATTGTGGACTGTCCGGTTGTCGTTGGACACTAGCCACTGGTCGACTATGTCTGCTCTTATGGTTATCGTAAGCTATCTATGCTTTGTGTGTAATTGAATAAATCTGTAGGGGGTTGGCTGGATAGAATGAATCTCGGATCTGTCTCCCTCCCACTGCCCATAATTCGTGTGCCTTGATTAACAAACAAAAGCGATCTCGCAGTTTACAGCATAAAAGTTAAATTTAACTGTGTATAATGGGGGCGGCTCTGGAGGTAGTCAGCAGATTAGCTATCCAATTTAAAAGCTCAGCTGAGACGAGTTCAGGCCCCGTCCCGCTCGCACCCACACGCGCCAGCTAGATATTAAATAATTCACAATTATAATATATAGAGCTTATCTTATTTTTAGGCTGGTCACATGAGCTAAGACCAAGCGTCTACGGGCCCAATTAAAACATTCTTTTAGTCAAGCTGCAATTAAAATTTGCCTCAGTCGGCCAATTTGAATAATCAGAAACAATTTGGACATTGCAATTATACGATGAAGATTTATGGAAGACTAGACCTTAAGATAAGACCCATTTCTTATGAGCTGTGAACTGTGCAGCAAGGTCCACTCACATAAGTATATTCAATTTTGGCGGGGTCAAGTCAGGGTTTCGAAATGCATATCAAATTGACTGGCAGCTAAGTAGGTAATCTAAAGTGCAATTCCCAAGCGAGAAAGTGGTTAGACTCTAAAAACAAATGAGAATGTCAAAAGTAGATCGTAACATATAATATGCAGGTTAATGGCAAAAAAAAGGTTGGGTACTTTTTAGAAAATTCCAGCTTTGTATATAAAACCATTACAATACTTTTAGAACTGTTTAAACTGGCTCTACAATATAAGGGATGCCTAACACATGGGCAAATATAGCAAGTAAACAAGTTAAAGATCGACAAATATTCCAACGTGTAGAGAGTAATTCCCAGGCTTTATTTACAGTCGACGACTGTACGAAGAAATACTATTTTTGGGGTTCACGAAGTCGTCAAAATTGAGACGTTTCGAGGAAAGATTCCCTATTTACTGAAGAAACCTCGCCCCCAGCTTTACGTCACAGAGCCGCGAAAGTGTGTGCCCAATAAACAATCGATCTGAATGCCAAGTGGCTGGCTTAATGGCTCGGTAACCCATTTTGAGTAGGACCATTAGCCCCGTGGCCAAGTAGAATGAATCTAGCCCAGAGTTGCGAAAGTGAAAAAGAAATTCGAGGGGGTCGCTCTCGTAGTTCGGGCACGTAATCAATAGAAATATGTCGCCTTCTCGAACGCTCAGATACCGCTAGCGATACTTAAGGTACCGATACTATATGCTATATGGCCATATGTATTGACTGTGGCAATCATTTTTGGCCGAGCTCAGCGCTGGCCGTCGATGCATTTGCGCATGCGTCCACTCATTTCACTTCACTCCATTCCACTCCCAGCCAGAAATGTGGGTCAAGTCAATGTGGGTTCGCAATTATGACACATTGTCCGAGTCCGAGCGACAGATATTTACCCCACAAAAGCAGAAATCGGTGTAATGATATTTGTAAATGTAAAAATTAAATAAACAATCGAGTGCGCGGCTGCCCCACTCTTTTAACTACCGCGTTTCTCGAGGGTTTTTCGGCTATTTGGTTTTTTTTTTGGTTTCGGTTTTCGGTTTTTCTTTTTTGCAATCTCAGATGTTGTATCTTTGTATCTGTGTGTATGTGGCCATGATCCATGTTTATTTATTATGCTCCATCGTCTTTTTGCTGTCGTTATCGTTTTCATTTTCGTTTTCGTTGTCGCTAGTCGTTGTCTCGTCTGTGTGCAAATTTTATTTGTAAATATGCAATGATTAATATTACAAATATACAGCAACAAAAGTTTCGAAAATATTGGTGGCCTTTTAAAAACTTTCTCGCAGCAACAACCTGGATATTAATACAGTCCAACTTCTATAAATCGAACCACCACGTGACTGATATTTAAATGTTTTGTTTGTATACGTAAACTTGAACTTGTAAAGCTCTGAATATTATACAATCTAAGCAGCCAAGTTTCTATAAGTCAAAATTAATTTGACTGGAAGCAACAGACCAGATTCTATAAAGGGAAATATGTAAAACCAAAAGATATTCAACCAAATTTTTAAGGGAAATGGTTTATCATGTTAAGATACTGATGTCGAATCTCTAGTTTTGGTATACCTTGTACTTGTAAAGCTCTGAATATTATACAATCTAAGCAGCCAAGTTTCTATAAGTCAAAATTAATTTGACTGGAAGCAACAGACCAGGTTCTATAAAGGGAAATATGTAAACCCAAAAGATATTCAACCAATTTTTTAAGGGAAATGGTTTATCATGTTAAGATACTGATGTCGAATCACTAGTTTTGGTATACCTCAAAAAGTGTTGGGCGCCAAATAAAATGAGGTTAGCTTAGGTCAAAGACTGGGTATAACACCATAGTTTTGAAGACCTCATTTCGACCAGAGTCTCAGAGTTTTCCTATATTTTCGGCTATCCAAGCTCTACTGTGAATGGACGGTTTAACCTGGGTCAAATATTAGCTAAAACTGGAATTGCATAATCCGACCAAAAAGGAAACAGCTCAAATATTTGTGGGCCAAGCCTGGCTTGCACTTACTTGTTAAAGAAACATACAGCCGATGCTATTGGCTATAATCGAAGACGCTGAAGATGCTGAAGATGCAGCAGCAACTTGTATTTGCATTGACTTGATTTGGTTTTTCCCACTTCGTTTTTCCGAGAAACCCCGAATTTAGGTCATTGACATTGGGTTACTTGCGAATTCGTTTGTTGTGGTTTCGGGCTTTAGCGGAACTTTCGGCACTTGCTGGGGGTTTGGGTTTCCAAAGGTCGTTCGCGTGGAAAAAAACCGAGTACGACAGAACGGAAAACTATTTTCGTTGACGATTCTTTATTTCGTTGTTGACACTACTGGCAAGGCAAGATACGATGATACCGATACCAATGCCCACTCCTGACACACTAAAAAACTCCAGACCGAAATTCTGTTTCTTCTGTTGCTGCTTCTTCTTCTTCTCTTTCTTCGGTTGCCCCCAAGAAATTTCTCCAAATATTTTCACTTTTGCGAGAGAGAGCGCGAAGAGAGGTAAGGCGGCGAAGAATGACCGTTGCGCAGGCGCAAAGAAATCAAACGACCGAGAGAGAGAGGGAGAGCGCGTTCGGCGAGAGAGAGAGAGAGCGCGGAAGCGGGAGAGAGTTGACCGTTCTTGGCTCGCTTTCTTAACTTTTTTAACTGCTTTTCTTGGCCATATACTATATATACATAGATATATATATGTGCTTGTGAATGTGTGATCTTTCAGCGACGCGTCCGCTTCGTCGGCCGTTTGGAACTGAACTAAACTTGGCCCTCGAAGAAGTGAAAGATTTATGCAGTCGCCGCCAAAGCTGCGCTGCCAAGGAAGGCGCACAAAAGAAAGCAGCGCGAAGAGAGAGCGGCGGACACGTAGATTTCGGTTGCGAGATTTGAGATTTCATATACCATCTCGCACTGGAGATCCCCAGAAGAGAGCGAAAAAGAGAGCTCAGCGGCAGAGACAGAGGCAGCGGCAGAGGCAGCATGCAACAAGCTTTAATTGAAAAAGCCGCAAAAGAACGGTGTGTGTGGAAAACAAGTCGGGGAAAACGGAAAACCGGAGGAGAAAGAGAAGAAATTGGATATGTGGTCAGGCACTGACATTGACCACTCACGTAGACGCCGGCTGCGACGCCGGCAGAGCCGAAAGAGGTCAAAGTACACACATAAGCTTCAACAGTATCGGGTATCTGCGTGTGCGTGTGCATGCATAATCTTGCACTTGCCACCAGGTAACAGTAAAGACCAACGGCCAAATTGACCAAAAAAGACTTTCGTGTCTAATTGAAAGGCAAGTCACACTTGCGGTTGGGAAAAGGGTAAGCGAGCGGGCGGGGCGGTGATTAATTCACCACAGTTAACTGAAAGAACTAATTGACTGCACTGGAAAAAATAAGAGGGGATCATAATTTATACTCTTAATACAAAATAAAAACAAAAGCTATTCCAAGTAATTTTCCAGGAATTTACAACTTTGATTTTATATGACACTTCTGGAATATATTTCCCTATTTTATAAAGCCCCAAAAAAGGTTTCAATGCGTTTTAAAATTCATATAATACTTAAACATAATAGGTTTAATTAATTCTCAATCCAAGCTCCATAATCATTTATCAAGAACTAGAAATTCTCAAACCATCACTTATAATGACTTAACTATTGGATAGTATTTTATTAATGAGTACAATATACAATAATCAGGGACTGACTTTTAACTACACATTTAAATTACATTTTCCCATTTTAAAGAACACCTAAAATATTTGAGTAAGTTTTAAAATACATATAATATCAAGAACTATAATACGTTTAATTTATTCTGAATCCAAACTCCACAATCATTCATCAAAAACTATAAATGTAATTCCCTAATCATCACTTATAATGACTAAACTGTGGGATAGTATTTTGTTAATTAGTTCAATATACAATAATCAGGAAAATAATTAAAACAAACAAGCTCTAAGTGATTAATCGCCATTAATTGTATATACATTTTCTTCAGCTACCTTATGAATATTTAAAGCAGGTAATTATATAAGTGTCTGGGCCAAGAGCCATTGACTAGGTATTTTTCCATATGTCATTCTAACGAGCTAAACCACTTTTTAATTGTATTAAAATTTATGTAAAAAAGTTGTATTTATTCTTTTTACAGCCGTTACTAATTACCAATCGTCAAGAGCACTTCAAAGCTGGCACTTTAGTGCATAATCAATAGAAATCTTTGCTTACTTGGCCATTGAAGTTTAAGAGGTCCATGCAAACAAGCAGTCTAAAAAATAACTTAACCATGAATCACTTAGTGAGAAAAATATCACCGATGTACGTCATCAAAACCTTTTTCAGGTCAACAAATACTACGTTTTGGATGATAAATATAACAGCTTGGGCTTGAAATGTATTCGATTTTTCAGAATATTATCATATCTTTTTTCAGAAAACATTTCTTTATAAACTACATGTTTCAATAACTAATAGGCAAATAAAGTAATAGCTTATAAAGTTCCTAGTTGACTAGGCTAAACAATTGTGTTTCTTTTTATTCAAGGGCACGTGGAAATGGTCATGTTTTTTTTTCAGTCGGTGGGTGTGTTTCGTAGGTCTGTCTGCCACGTGCCCCCAAAATCCCTCTAACAGCGAAGGTAAATATTTGAGTTTTTAATTGATTTCTATTTCTCACATATTTTGCGAGCTATGGTTTCTAGGTTCCCTCCCAAAATTGAGCCAATGGAAAGCGGAAACTAGTCTCGAAATCGAATATTTAGCCAAGCGTGGCTCACACCCCCACCCCTTTTTCTCGCAGTGCAAAAACTAAGAGCAAAGCCACCGCAAAAGTTTCGGCCATAGAATTTGTTTAGTGAAGGGGGATGACTGAGAATCGAAGAGGCTGGGCGATAAACGACCCGTTTGCCTACTTTTGGGCTGAGCAAACAAATTCTCATCTGACCGGAAATGGGGCAGCATAAAACAAAAGTTTCATTCCTCAATGGCAGGCCATATTCATATTAAAAGGGGGAGGAATTATTGCGGAATTTCCGTAACTCAAACCGAAAGTTTGTCTTCAGATGAATGGAATATTTGATATATGATAAGGATGACTTTGAAATTAGGAGGTCAAAAGAGCTTACTTTTGTTTTCAATTAGTTAAAAATGTCTTTATTTTGAAATTATTTATATTCTTAGGTATGATTAAGTGGAAACACAATATTAATAGGTACATATATTCCTTTTCCTGAGAATAATATTCATATTTAAGTAAGGTATTATAATAGGCTATCGATAGTCCCTAGTTTAATGTAATTACCAATAATATTTCAGTTAAAGTGGCCTATAATATGTTCAGGTAAGCCTATTTCTGCCTCAAATATAAAATTCTAAAGCCGCCCTATCAGCTGGACAGGCCTTTCAGCATAGTCACTCGAGTGTCACACTTAGGATGCTATATACACATACGTATTTACAACCCCTACAATCCCTAACCCAATGCTTTGTTCTTTTTTTTTAATTACACAAAGTTACGGCATTAGATGGCGCCCTGTTGACAGGACCTGCTCCTTCTCGTCCTCGTGCTATACATTTTCCCATTTTCTCGGCTGTGAAATGGCAAACACTCACACACATGGTCAAAGGGGGTGGGGCAGGGCTGTGGCAAGGGGGGTTTCGAGGGGGGTGTAGACAACAAAACGGGGAAAATGACATAATGCACTTGAAATGTTATCGCCTCGCCGTCGAGTGCAACAATACACTCACACACCCGCACACTAGCACACTGGTCGGGAAAATTGCGATTAAATCGAAATTATTTATGAGACCAATTAACGGCCAGGTTGTCAGCAGCTCCATTCATCTTGGGGCATACTTTCGGGCTGAGCACCGCCCACACCATCGCCCCCTTCGAATTTTCCCAAAAGTTTTTCCGGGCGCGCTGCCACTACTCACACATCGTTCGCTTTTTTTATGCAATATCAGCTCAGACCTCAGCGGCTGTTCGAGGAACTTTTCCTGCACTTTTCACGCTTTTTCGGAAACATTTTCAACGTTTAGCGAATAAAGAAAGCAATATCTGAATTTGGTGAAATTTTTTATAGAGATATTTAGTGAAACTTTCTCGGGGAAGAGCTCGCGTCGACCGCCTTGAAAATCAATTGGAAAATGCCTGTTTCATTTTTTCCTCCCAAGCTCCCCAAGATTATTTCACGCGCCTGCTCTCATTTCGCGAGAGATATGTAGAGAAGTCTCAGGAGAAGAGAAAGTGTCACTGGGAGAAGAGAAAATCGCTCTTTGGCTACCATTTTCTACTGCGATTTTCCTGGGCGTCTGCCGGCTTTTCCGGGGGGTTGCTGGCTGCTTATATAATGGCCAACCAGCTGACTCAACAGCTCCATTAGTTCCTGAGATAAGATAAAGCTTTATCGACAGGGTTTATCAGTCAGATATTAGGTCTACAGATACCCAGTTTAATTTAGTAATTTCCTGGGAAAATTCGTTATGGTGCTAAGCATAATTTCGGGCTGATTTTCTTTTTTTTTCGCATGCCAGGACACAGCAACACTGGTTTTCCCCCGACTTTCTCCTGGCTCTCTCTGGCTTTCTCTTTTCCGCGCAAAGCTCATCTTCTCTTTGGCGGAAACGCGAAACGGAAATGTCAGATTTTCTGCTAAATTTTTTACAACCGTCGACGCCAAAAAGCAGCGACATTCTCCGGATGAGATAATAAACCCAGCGACATACATTTTTTTTGTAGGCAGCCAGGGGGGGGGGGGGGGGGTGCCCATAGGCAGGGGCTGCTGCCGAGAGGGGGCTAAAAATAAGTGGCGAGCAAAAAAAGAAAAATAGGACAGCGAAATATGCTCTAACTAGGCCAAAAAAATATGCTAAAAATAAAAGAGGAAAGGAGAAAGAAGAAAAGAAAGAGGGGGTCTATGGTGTTTCGGGGGGTAAGACCCCTGGTTTTCTTTTTAGGGCGTGTACGTACCGGCTCCAAATCGAAAGTGAGGTTAGAAACGTGTGTGTGCGGATGCTGCGGCGATGTGGAACTGGATTTTTCCGGGAGTTGGGGGATTTTCCTATTTTTGGGGCTTGTTTATTTGCTTGCTATTTGGCATCACACTCACTCACACACGTAACCAGGCATTTCGCGACGCGATTGTATCCTTTTTCCTACGATTATTTCGAACAGCCTTATTTCTTTTTGTGGGGGAAATGTACCGTTACCGTGTTCCTCGACGGAGAGAAGAGAGCAGCAGCACTGCTCGAAATGCGAAAAGTGACTGAGGCAGGAAGAAGAAGCTTCTGGCGAACCGGGCCGCCTGCGATTCTCACCATTAATACCGCTCTCTCTGGCTCTCACTCGTCCACTCTCGCTCTCGCTCTCTCTCTGCTTTCTCCTTTCTCCACCCCTTTCTCTGGCCAACGGTTGCGCTCCCTTTTTTCGGTGGTGAGTTAACGGTAACTCACAGGCACACACACTCTCTCGCTTTCTGGGGGCTGATACCGCTATGATTTTCCCACCACCTTGGCCGTTTTTCCTATTGAATGAAATCCACTTTGGTCTAGTTCTTCTTCCTTTTCTTTCCGCTTCTCTTCCTCTTCTTCTTTCCGCTTTTCCTGCGCCTGCGAATTAGCAGATTGTCTAAGCAAACACTTTTGCAACACAAATCAGCGCTTGCTGCGATTTCAAATAACCGCTGGTGATGCCACTTCGCCGCCAAGGCGGCGTTGCCACTGCGCGGGAAATTCAAACAGTAGCGCCAAGTATTCTCACAAAGTGGAATTTTATTCCTTTAAAAACTAAATATTAAAACTAACACACGTTTTTTGGTTGTGTTTTAAAGGAATTAAAATTAATTCATTTAATTTAATTTAATTTTTAAATACACACATACCAAAATATAGACTTAAATATACGTATTTGAAACATGATTTCTTTCTAAAACCATTTTAACTCTATCCATTAACTCTATCTATTTGTAACTCTAACCATTTAAACTTTTAGTCGAGCTATATTTGCTATAAAATAGAACACTGAGCTTAAGTCAGTTTAATAATAAATAAATTTATGTAATTTTTAATAAAATTAAATGTATTTATATGTATTACCTTGAGTTCAAACGGAGTCTGTGTGAAACTTGAGATTAATTTTAGACAAAGTTATATCCATTTATATTTAAAATCAAAAAAATTGAATGAATAAATTTTATTTAACTGATTTTTGTGTTCCCACCCACTTATTACATAAAATATCTTTTGCTTGTCCACATTTTTCCCGCATTTATCTATAATCTTGATCACAAAATTACTCTATTAAATTCAGATCTTGAAGTCAAAACCTTCGGCGGCCCAAATATTTGGACAATACGCAAGGTCGCCATCCGATTGCAGTGCCCACAACATAAATGTGAAAATCAAAACATAAAGACGACAAAAACAAACCAAAAATGCATTGTCATATGGGGACGGTGGGGCCTTAAGTTGTCGGATATATAGGCAAGGGGTGGGGGTGATGACTGCCCTGCCACTCTGCATATTAATCAATTTTAAAATACATTAAGACAAATGAGAGATTCAAGTGGAATTACCCAATGCTCTTAAGCGGAAGAAATAATTGATATGTCACGAAAACAATATAAGAAAAAGGTACTTAGATCCACGTTTATAATATTGGGTGAAATAAATTGCATTAGTTATAAGCTCGTATATTTGATTTGAGGAAGTGATTATTATTTTAACACTTGTTGGAGGTATATTTTTGATAAATCTGGTTGTTATCCAATTTATAAACTCGAAATATCGAAATATATAATTGTAATGAGTTAAAAGAGTTCATCAAGATACCACACAAATCTGATTAAAATTGTGTAAGCTGTTTGAAGTTCCACGGATAAGCGAAATTACTTTGAGGTACCCCTTGAAGCGCTCCTCAAAGAGGGTATTACCGGAGACAAGCGACTTTAAAACGATAACAAATAGGTGAGACATCGGCAAACAGACAAAAGCCGAACACGAAATGAAAACCAAAGCGAAGCTCATTACTCATGCGCACCGGGTGACGTCGTTTATGTGGCCCAAAGGGGTTTTGACCAAGCCCAAGACTTGATAACTCCTCGAGATCCCCCATCTCCATCGTCACTTTTTAGCCTGCTCCACTGCAACTGAATGGTGATGACGGGGCACAAAAAAATGTATGCGAGCCGTGAAAATTCCCAGTCAGTCTTCAAGACTAGCAGCCAAGTACCGCTGACTAAGTGGAAATGCGATTAACTAACAAGAGCCTTTTTTGCGGTTTTCCTGCTACTGTGTTGTAGTTTTTATAGGGAAATCAAATGGAAGACACGTTGGCAGGCACTTGAGATTGATATGATTGAAAATTGCATTGCTAATGAGCCTGATTAATTTGTTTGTGGCTTCGGTTTTGATAAAGGTGAGAGAAAATCGAGGAAGGCAAATAAAGTTATCTCATATAGGGGTTTTAAAATGGCCAACAATAGGTAATAAACATTTTTGTTTACACAGAAAGAAAATTTTAGAAAAAATGTTTAAGGCATTTATTAAAAAACACAATAAAAACATTTTTACAAGATACAAAATAAAAAGTTAAACTGAAAAAATTATAGCAAACAAAAAAACGATTAAAATTAATCGACTTATATTAAATTTTCTAAAACAGAATTAGATCCAAAAAAAGAAATTAATTGAAGAAAGTAATAAATGCGAGTTTTACTTTAAATCAATTAGATTTTTTCTGTGTTTTTCAATATGGTAATTTAGCTTATTGCAATTGTCAGGTGTTTACATTGTAACTAATCTGTGGATGCATCTATGAGAAATGTTAATTCTCCACCGCAGTTTCCTCTTCCTCATATTTTTCCCATCTGTGTCCCTTCTTCCCTGTTTTCGACCACATAAGGCATATTTTCTTCGCGTGTCATCCAAATTATGGCCAATTTTGACATTTCTTTTTCGGTTAGGAGTCTTACCCCCGCGCACCTGTAATTACCGCTCAGGTGTGTACGCACCAGAGGCGCTTTGCTTTTTTTTTGGGTCTACAACTCAGTAAAATATTTCCATTTCATTTTCATTGTCTTACTAACATCTGGGTCAACTGCAATTGAACCCGTCAGAGGGGAAAGATCTTAGAAAGCTTGTCTCCGCGCAGAGATGAAATATCTTTAAACCGACAGTTTTGTAAGACAACGCCCACTGATTTGAATTTTGCATTTGAGATATCGAGGGGCCATCAATCAATTAACTCAACATGTAGTTTTGCATAATTAGACAATGAATAACGAGATTGGCAACACCTCATGCGATCTACCAGTAATTTTCCTACCATATAATGCCTCATTGACATCAAAATCAAATTATCCAAGTCAGCAGAATATATGTACTCATTGTATACCTGGCCTTAATAAATTGGAGATGTCAGCAAACTGTTTCGTGAGCTCGAAAACAAAAGAGCAGGAAGCGTGGTGGCAAAGTGAAAACTTTGCATAATTGGCCACAATTGAAAGGGGACTTTTTTAAGCTATATTTTTTTCTCGGTGCCAAAAATGAGGAAAACTGTTTTCTACATTGTGCAATTGCAGTACAAAGAATTTCCGATTTTAATACATAACTTAACATAAAAAGGCTACAGTTTTATTTAAAATGAGTTCACAGATATGCCTTTAGTTGAAGAACTTTTTAATATTATGCTTAATACTTAATTAAATTACTTGTAGAATTTAAACGATTGGAAGCTGTTATATTATATTTTATTTGCTTGTATAACATTATTTGCTTTTTTTTCTGAATTTGTTGCAATGGCATTTCGCTTTGCTGAAATAAGATTTTGGCTTTTAAAAAGGATCTTTCCGATGAATTACAGCTTTAGGAAATTGCCTTAAATAGTAGAGAGAACTGTTTTTTATGGCTCCCACTACATCAAGGCATCAAAGTCATCGGTGTATTTTGTTAAAGTTGTTAAAAAGGCTGTCATTGCCAGATTGAATTTATCACTAGCGGTATCCAATCCTACCTATCATTGATTCTTAAGGTTGTCATTTCATTTCCGTTTTCTTCCTGTCTATCCAAACGTTTTTTAGAATATATATGGCTTAAATAGCATACTGGTTCGTTTTCTGGACCGGAACTATTTGACATATAACCCTCTGAGCTGTTTAAGCTGTTAAAGTAATATGAGCTGATTGACTTGTTTGTTTTCTTATTGTGAGCTACTCGAGCTTAACTGTTTCGAAGGGATCAATGGAATCATAAGCTCATGTTCATGTTATTCGACTATTCCATGATCCCATAAGCAATGATTCCAAAGTCACAGACAAACAAACAAGCTTTAGCTCGGAGCTGATTATACCCGTTACTCGAAGAAATTATGGGTATGTTAGATGCGTCGGAAATTATGTAACAGGTAGATGGAAGCGTTTCCGGGCCTATAGAGTGTATACATTCTTGTCCATTTCGCCGTATGAACTCTGAAATCTGAAAAACTATAAGAGCAATGTTAATAGGCAATTAACTTAAATTGGAATATAAGGTGCATCCGAAACAATGATTAAAAACTGATGAGCAAATACTTTTTACATTCAAAGTAAAATAAATTTGATAAACTTATTAAGGTAAAAAATTAATATTATAAAGAATAGCTTAGATACTTTTTCGAGACCCTAAATCTGTATTTAGCAGTAATTTTATGGTATATGAAAATTAAATTTTAAAAATATTTACATTAAAACTTTTTCTTTAAGAACTAATGAAATATGGAGTAAGATTAGTAGGGTACAAAACTTGTTGAAATAAAAATAAATTTGCTTACAAATATATTGTAAGATCTAGTTAGGGAAGGCTTAGCCTTTTTTCGAGACCCTTAAACATAAAAATGCAGCTGATTTCTAATGTTTCATGGTATCATGTCCCCGCAGATAGATCTTTTGGCTCAAGAGGCTAAGTTAACTCACTCCAAAGCCAGGTCGGAATGGCATTGCCAGACCCACTCAACAGATACCACGCACTCGTAATAGATCCAGCAATAGCCACAATTTGGAGAGTCCGCTTTCTCAGTTACCAAAAAGTCAGACATCGCTGCTTCGCTGGCCACTCAAAGCTCTCTCAGTGTTTTTTTCATGAATTTGATTTTTGCCTGGCTGCTGAGTTAGCGGGTTTTGTTTCTCGAGCTGGCTCTTGATTGTTTTCTGTTCCGATTTTCATTACGTGCCCCGAAGTCTTGGCGAGCTGAACTCGGAAACGCTTGAAGAAACTGTGAAACTCAGAAACTCATAGACTCAGAAGCTCAGAAACTGGCGAGTGAGTGCTTTTCAGCATTGGCTGGGATCGCATTACCTCCAGAGCCCGCAATCAGTCTTCAGTGAGCGTGCGTCGGCATTGGCAGCAAGTTGGCTAAAAGCGGATCGATCCTCCTCAGTGACCAAACCCCCGATCTCTCCATCGCCCCCCCGACATTTTTGGTTAGTTTGCACTTCGCCTTAACATCTGCCTGAAGTCGTGCTCCAAAACTTTTAAATCAAGTGCAAAGTGAAACGCCCCGCTGGGTGGTGCAATCCATAATAAAACAAATTAATAATAATAATAATCGCGGCGATTGCAAATCAATTGCCAAACAATCCGAGCGGAAGTGACGAAATAATTCTGAATTGTTAGAAAAGTGCAAAATGGGATTACACATTTGGTGTTTTTTTTCTCATTATTTGGCTTGCCTTGCGGAAAACTCATTGGGAAAAGCTGTTGACTTAGCTCTTCGATTTCCACTTAAATGTTTGTTTTCATAGCTTTTCCAGTTTTCTCAGCCGCTCTCTTGGCTTGAGTTCGTGAGTGTTAGTGTGTTTTTGAGCTGGTTCAGTTTTTCGCGACACCGATTGAGTAAGTTTTTCCATGTGGTTTTTCCAGCGCTTGCTGGAAAATTCATGGGCAGCAAAACAAACAAAAAGCGTTGTTATGATTGCGCAGGCAAGAATTTGTCCAGAGATAAAAGCTCTTAGTATTACTTAATTTTATAGTTCCTGGATGTGACGCGTGGCTAATTTCTGTCAGGCACTTCTTCCATAATTTATTATGTTTTTTGTTTTTGGCTCACATCGAAATCTATGCCGCAAACCGGTTTGCCAAACTTCTGGAAATAAGAAAATAAATAAAACAATTGTGTAGGATTTCTTAATGGGCAAAACAAATTATACGGCAAAAATTTCAATTGTCCACAATTGAAAGCAAAGTAACAAGCCGAGATGAAGTTCGTTTCTTGAGTCTTTTGATTGCATCCCTCCTCTGAAGTTCGTTGCTTGAATCTTTTGATTGCATCTCTTCTCCCTAGAGTTTTTTAATCTTTTTTTTTGTCATTCAATGGAATTTCAATTTGATTTGTTTCTGTTTATTTGGTGGAACTTTCAATGTTAAGGTCTACACAGCCATTTAAAGCTAATGCCCAGCACAAGTGCGTTTTGTTCAACGTATTTTTTGTTCGCGTTTTATGGCGCATTGAATCAAATGCCCCTTCCACTCCTTAGTCGCCCGAAATGTTCATGCCTAGCATAAACAAAACAAAATTATTGTTACACATTTGGTTGCCAAGGCGGAAGTAAAATAAAGCAAAACGACTGTCAAATCGATTTGAATGGAATAAAATCATAACAGCACATGAAGAGAAATCAATGGCGCGAACCGAGATGAGAGAGATCTGTTCGTCGTAAAATAGAAAGTGACCGAAATGGATCTTTAGTCATAAACAAAACCCAAAAATTCGTCACAGTTAGAGTATACCCTCACCTCGAAACCAGAGTTGCTCAGCTAACTTGGTTAATTTTTTTATAATTTATCCATTAGGGCTTCTATTTAGCCTAGGGCTCGAAACTCGATATTTGCCATTTCGGGGAAGGCAAAAGAAATTTCCAAATATTTAATATGCAAAAACCGTTTGTAGATACTCCAACGCACACAGATACTCACCCATACCACGGGGGAACTAAACACCCAGCTGGGCTTCAGTCATTTGTCTAAACAAAAATTACGAACAAAGCAAAGCGCAGACGTAGCAAAATTATGCAAATCTTAGGGCATATACAGCCACAGCTGTCTCTGTAAATATCTGTATATACTGTTTATTTATACATAGTATAGTCCATGTGCTATCCATAAAAAATGCTAAGTATAATGTGAGCAATGGGTACAACCCCTCAACAACAGAGATTTTTCTAAGCGCTTCATTGCATTCTTCTTTGCGGATATATTCAATTGCGATAATTAAACAAAATTAAAAAGGCAAGTTCTAAAAATACATTCTTAAAACATCCTTTCCATTTTAAAGAATTATAATTTAAAGAGGGGGCTATTACCTCATTATATCTAATACGTTTTTAGAATTAGACTCGTTCAAGGTCTAATACCAACTTTAGTAATATTTATGCTATCAACAAACCAATCATATATGGCTGAAATCAAACAAGGTCTTTGTCCCAATTTGTGTAAACCACCAAAAATTTCAAGTTCAACGATCTTTTAGCCCTACAAGGGCCATCAATTTTGGAGATGTCAGTCCCAAGTTCCCTAACTAAAAACCTGTTGGCCCAATCTAGCGAAGAACTTTACGAAGGCAAACAAAGGTATTCGAGATGAGTGGGAAATATGACAAAAATGCTGCTGGGCCAGGGCAAAATGGCGATGAATCTCGGTGGCTCCGAGTTCGAGGAAATTAAATGCAAATCATTCGATTGGGGGCCAGGCCAAGAGCAACCGAAACCAGTTAACTCCGATCGATTCAATGTTGGCCAACCTGGCGGCATTCTGTCTCTGATCCAGAAGACATAATTTGCATAATTCTGGACTTCGGATCTGGTCACATGGCGGGATTTCAATTTCGAAAGCGAAATGCCATTGAGAAAAAGGTGTTGAGTCAGGTGAAGTCAGCGAAGGTTTTTTGGGGGGCTGTTCGATCTGTCAGTTGGTCAATTACAAGCTAGACAATTAGCGCTTGGGTGTTAGCCGCCGAAAAACACAGAAACACGCGCAACTATAACAACTGTATACCCAAAGAGAGATCTGTACGATGTTCGATCCGTTGGATTCATCTGCATACGATCTCTAGAGATCAACGGAGATCTGACCGTGACCGTGCATTTTGATTGAGCTGAGCTTTTTTTTTGTAGGTCCGGCCAAACTCCGAATATTTATAGTATTGGTGGGCCGATAGATCTCCTCCTCCTCCCAAGCGAACAACTCCACTTGAGATCTAAGGCTGGGCGGCCTTGACACAAATTTGGAAACCCACGAAAATGTTTGAAATTAATCTCTCCTCCAACAAATCGTTACGCATTTCGTTAATTATGTTTTCCACCTGTGCACAGAGTTTGGGCAATTCGCCGTGTGAGATCTAACTACATCGGTTATACCTTGGTTTGATTTCTTTTTTTATTTCTGTCGAGGCTTTTCGGTTTCTTTTTTTTCGGATATACGCGTCATTTGCCATTAATTAGTCGAGCTATTGATGGTTTTTGGATGGAGGCGAACAAAAGGCGGCTTTGTGAATGGTCTTGCAGTTGGATGGGAAAGTACAGCTAACAGTGTTGGGCAACGGCCATGGGTTTAATTGTGGCAGACTGACAGGTCGAAAGTTTTGGGGGTATTAATTAATGTGTGCTCAGCCACTCTAATCTATCCGGTGATTAAAGTAAAAGGTTAATTGGGCTTAAGTGTGGGAAAGCTTAAAGGTTATAATTAACACCAAATTATTTTGACGCTTTTCCTACCAGTGTTGGTGAACGTTTTAATTACTGTGTGAAAAAACAAATCGAACCTGTGTAATTGAAATCTTCCAGAACTATGGGAATCCCTATAAAATGGTCTTAGCTTTTAACACATGTTATAAACACGTTTTATATAGCTGCTTTATTATTATGACAGCTACACGCGTCAGTTTTAATTTGCCATTACTTCACAAAAATAATTACTTGTTTACTAATGGAGATCAGATTGTTAGACTGCTCAATTTAGTTCATCAAATTACAGTACTATAGTTTACGGAATGTTGGTATAAATAGTTCTGGGTACTTTCCGCGAAGGAATATGATTGGCAAATTTCCCCCTTTCCTTTGAGTTGAAACCCCAATACGATCTACACAAGTTTATAGCATTCATTCAACGTCAATAATTTTAAAGTATACTATAATATCCCAGAGCCCCGCGAGGAGCTCAGCCAAATGTATTCATAAATGTATGCAAAAATTAACTTGGATAAAAGGGCAATTTACAACGCTGTCTTGGTGTCCTGCCACCTGAAATAAGCCCCCATTTATTGGGTGCTGCCACTGGAGAAGGTCCGCCAGGTCTCCGAGGCAGATTTACGATGAGACCCCATGTAGACACTGGGTCCGGCGATTACCGGCGGCATGTCCAGCTGTCCGGAATAGCTACAAACGGGGGTTGAGGGACGGCGAACAGGGGTACGGGTTTTGACGACCATCCGGAATCGTGGCGGTTCCACAGATCGACGATCCTCCTTCCTTTTGGGCTTCTTTTTGCCCTGCTTTTCGGGCATAACCTGGGGATTCGTCATGGGTTGTGCATTGTCCTTGGGCTCCTGAAAATCCTGATGCCAAAGTGTGGCCTGTTTTCGCGCATACTTGTGGAACTGCTTATCGATGCCAGAGGGTCTTCGTTTGGGCAGTAGTACTATGGTCTTGGCTTTTAGAACTGGTGGCACTATCTGATGATAGCCACGTCGTTGGTAATCCCGTGGATAAGAGGGCGGAATGCCCACCACCTTCTTGCGCTTCAGATGGGGCTTCACCTCCTCCGTGGTCTCCGGCTCCCGGGAACCTGGACAGGTGTGCCAGGAGTGCCAGTACTCGGCCTCGTCTGCGTCCTTTTGCTTCCTTGACCACTCGGCGGTGGGTCGATTGGGATCGTAGACCAAAGTTTGACTATCTACCTCTTCCTCCGCTTTCTCTGGATTACGTCTCATGCGCTTGAAGTCCTCGGACTCCCTCTGCAATTTCTCCTCCATATACTTTTGCTTTCGGGCCTCCGGACGATAGGTAATACCCGATGTATTCGTCTCTCTCCTTGATTCCGGACGACTCTGCCACCTGCGACGATTCTGCTCGATGATGGCCTCCTGTCTTCTCTGATGGTCGGCGGGATCTTGCATGATAGTGCGCCGGTGAACGGTGTTCTGATCCTGTTGGTGATTGTGGGCAAAGTGACTTTGGAACCTCTTCTGGGCCTCCTCGCGACGCTCCTCGCGTTCCATCTGATATCTTTCCTGGTCGTGACGGAACTTGTTCTTGGCTATATACAGGCGATCGTTGCAATGCGATTCGTAGCCCAGCTCATCCAAACGCTCGGGAAAATCGGCAGTCCACTCACCATCGCGCCAGGGTGACTCCTTGGGAACCGAAACCTCATCCACACTCCTTTTCATGCCCTCAATTTGTTCCTGGGTCCTGTCATCGAAGGTATAACGATCGGCATAGCGACGCTTTTGGCCGGAAACCGCTGGTAATCGCCGCAAACTGGGAACTTCATTCCTCGCCTTATGGCTAACAAAGCGCAAACACCGATTCAGGCTCACACGAGCCACTTTAAAAGTGGTATTCATTTTGGAAAAACAATTTTAAAAACGAAAAATTTTGATGCGTTAACCGGGTGCTTGTGTGTGAGTCTATGTCTGAAAATAAAATTCCGGACTAAAATTTTAAATTTTCAATTTTGAAAGCTACAAATTTTCAACTCCAAAAAGAATGACCGAAATTTTGTGAACTGAATGCTTCGCAAACTGGGAATATTATGAGTACACTGATGACCTTTTCCCAGGAAGTAAAAGGCAATGCTAGCCCAGTTGAACAGAAGAATCGAGGACGTAGTCATGACCTACTGGGGAACTGTCCAAGTCTGAAAGAATGCACATATTATGTAGATCAAAAATGTACAAAACTTAATTTTAAAAGTATGGGTTGTCTATCTTTTGGACAAGATAAAACCAAATAGTTTTGTGTAAGTATTATCACAAAAATTTACATATCATTAAATAAGCTCTTAGAACCTAAAGTGACAATCGCTAGACTTTCTTTGAGTATTTTGCTTCCTACTAATCTTATATTTCTCTGTGAGCTGTGAAAATCTCGTTAAGGGTTTTGTGGAATATTATTATATATTATATATATTAGGCTTTATCTTAAGCCAGCGGTTAGCCTTTGAAGTAACACCCAAAGTAGAAAAGTGAGGAAAGCTTAAATATTCAGCTTCTAATTTCGTTGGACATTAACCCATTGAGGTTGTCTGCTTTCCGCATCGTGCACTCCACTTCCATCTAATTTTGATAACAGATTTATGATGCACTTCCGCCGCAAACTCAACTTGACCCACTGAGGAGACTATCTGGTTTGCCCTCGATCGCCGGCTTCAGCTTTGTATTTTTTATATTCACACCGATCCAGTTGGACCAGCGAACTTGAACTAACCGATGACACGACGCGTTTCCTTGTTTCATTTCCCCTAACCAGCTTGCCCAACCGACTTCAAATCTCAGCTGCAAATTGGCGCCGCCGACGAATCTCGAGCCCTATACGATGGCTGTCATCACGGAACATGGCGGCACCACCTCTCCACCGGAAAACAACAATAGCCTCGGTAACGGAAAACTCCGGGTCAACGGTCATGAGTTGGGCACTGCGCTGACCATTCCGGAATTCTTCGCCCACAAGAACATCTTCGTGACCGGCGGCACTGGTTTCCTGGGCACCGTCCTTATAGAGGCTCTTTTGGACACACATCCCGACATTGGAACCATCTATGTTTTGGTCCGCGGCAAGCGCAAGTTCGATCCGAACGAGCGGATCCGTCGACTGCTCCAGAAGCCGGTAAGTCTAGTCTCGTTCATATTTTTGCCTTTTTTTGTTGACGGCTAAAGAGGGGGCAGCACCCGGCCACGCCCCTTGACACGAATCTGCCCCCGACGCGCCGTCTACATGGGCTATTATTAAAGCCAATTACGAGTCTCTTTATGGAGCGTTAATTTGTCAAAGTCGTAACCCATCCGACCTCTTCCGCTCCAAGCCGGTGGTTTTTAATTTTCCTTCTTTTTTTTTGTTTGATATACTAAAAGTAATAGGTACTCTTTCGGAAATTCTTAAAATATCTTTTATATTTTAAGTATAGTTAAGATTACTAACTTTCTTTCGGGAATTCTTATAATATTTGAAGTAAATTTTTGAAATATTTATGAAGGGACATTTTTAAACACAAGTGCTTTGGAAACTCATAGCTTTTTAATTACACTTACACTCTTTTGAAACACTTTGCATACCCAAAGAAGACAGTACCTAAATCTTCGCCCCAACAAAGCTAGTCTTCCCTTATGTTGGCCTCTCTCTTTGTTTTCTTACGAGTCTCTTCACATATTGTTAATTATATTTTTAAACGCATTTTTAATGGCGTAACAAAAAGCAGCTAACAGCAAATGTTGTTTGCTTTAGAAATTGTTTACTTACGAGTGTTTCCCAAAAAAGGTAAAAATACAGTAGAAAACACTTAGCGCTAACAATCATAATTTGTTGGGCGTAATGTGGGCGTGGATGGTTACCAACCCGACCTCCAGACGGCAGTGAAATTAATTTGCAACATCCGAGTCTACAGGCAGAAAAAATATATTGCTTAAGCCTGTTTTTAACTAAATTAAAAAGCATACTAAATTTTAATTGTTTGTAATTAAAATTCTTGAAATCTTGATTACCAGTAGGTATTTTTATTTATTCAAACATAAAAGAAGAACTATATCCTGACCAGTTATTTTTATAGGGAATAATCATCATCATTAAGTATTTATTACCTGTAACTTACAGTCATAAAATCATTTAATATCTTTTGATTTGTATTATTTTTTATAGTTTTAATATAAGTTTATTATTTATTTTTTCATTCCATCATTATAATCTATTTTAATAGATTTTCGAGAAGTACTCAGAGAAGACTCTGTCGAAGGTGGTCCCCGTGGTGGGTGAGCTGAGTGAACCGAACTTTGGCTTCGGCCCCGAGCTCCTGCAGGAGCTGATCGACCGGGTCAATGTGATCTACCACAGTGCCGCCACCATAAAGTTCAGCTCCCCGCTGCGCACCGCCATTCGCACCAATCTCACGGGAACGATGCGCACCATCGAGCTGGCCAAGCAGCTGAAGCAACTGGCCGCCTACATCTATTGCTCCACGGCCTTCTGCAATAGCAACAATCGGGGTCTGATTGTCGAGGAGGTCTACAAGTCACAGTTCGATCCGTACGAGATGATGAAGATGGCCGAGGATGACTCTGCCTGGGAGGATTTCACCGATCAGAAGTGCAAGGGCTATATCCGGGATCATCCCAACACTTATACGTTTACCAAGAACCTGTCGGAGAATCTGCTGATGGCCGAGATGACGGGACTGCCAGCAGCCATAGTTAGGCCATCTATTGGTAAGTTTTTCAAAAATACTAAAAGAATTTTTAACTTATATCCTTACTCATCTTTCAGTTTATGGAACCTTGGAGAACCCAATGAAGGGCTGGGTGGGTAATGCAAACTCTGGTCACCTGGGCTTTTTGGCCGGCTTTGTGAAGGGAATTTTCCGCACAATGTGCGGTAATGCTAATGCTGTGATCGACATCATACCCTGTGACTATGTGATCAACTCATCGCTGGTCATGGGCTGGTACGTGGGCACCCGGAAGGTGGAGCAGCCGGAGATCATCCATTGCACCTCGGGAGAGGTGAATCCCCTGAACCTCGCCGAGTTCTGCACGATCATTAACGACAGCGTGGAACGGCATCCGCCCAATAGTTTTGTCTGGAAACCGGCGACGAAATTGCGCAATGGTTGGCGTTACAATCTGTTCTTCTATCTGTTCCATCTGCTGCCAGCAATGGTTTTCATCATTCCAGAGAAGCTGTTCGGAATCGGAATGCCGCAGCACACGTAAGTATTATGGATAATATTTAAATAGGAATTAGGTCAAATACAATTAATCAGATAAATGATAAGCGTAGGTATTCTATGTCTTGATAAAAAAACTGAAAAACTACTTGGGAATTATAAAGGCATTTAAAATGTAGAACTATGTTGTACAACTGTAATGTAAATGTAAATGTAAATGTAAATATAAATGTAAATATTCCCCCTTTTCAGAGCCTACGAGTACATGCGCGTTTTCCAAAAGGGAACCAAGGCCTTCGACTACTTCCTGGACAAGGACTTCCGATACTCCCTGAAGAATGCGCTGCGTATATCAGCTTTAATACCAGAGAGCGATCGGAGACGCTATAATTTCGATGCCAGCCAGTGCGATTGGTCGGAGTTCATCGATCGCTGTCTGATTGGCATTCGGCGTTTCTACTTCAAGGAGTCGGCAGTGACCACAGAATGGCACCGCAACTATTGGAAGGTGTAAGTATACAGTTTCTACTTTATCAAACCACTTCCTAACAATCTTATTTTCTTTAGCTTCAATGTCCTTTACTACGCGGGCTATGTGGTCATCTTTGCCGTCTTGTACTTCGCCCTCACTCTAACTTTGGGCCTGCAGATAGGTCTTACGTTGGCCGTTCTCATCTGGGGTTTCCTTGTCTGGTTGTAGACTTCTTTCTGGATCGTCAACCGTTGGATTGTGCAATATCCCCGCTCCAATTCCGAACTCTTCCACATGGTTGTCCCTTTCCATCTGTAGTTTGTTCTTAATAGGGTATCATGTATTTTACTTTTAAGTCCTTTCACACAAGCCAAGTACAAGTCAGAAAAGTGTATCATTATAATTAACAATCGAAGCAACACTAGACACGAATCTATTCACACAGCAATGCAAAAGTAGCCCAAAACTTAGTCACTTTAACTAAACACTAAATGTAAAAGAAATGAAAATTATAGATTGTTGTAATAATCAACCGGTTTATAGTCAAATAGTCGAAGATTATGAGAACTAAACTTTAAATGATTAAATATGTAACTATTATTCAAATAAATATGATTTTAATGTTAAGGAAAATTATGGTGTTTTCTTGGGCAGAAAATGTATAATTCAAACTATATATCACTTGGGCCTTAAAAAAATGGACTTCAAGGCAAGGGACTTCAACATAAAGAGGCTTTACTGTACATTGCTTTTGACATTTCCCATTGGCGACACCTAGCGGCCTTTATTAACTTAACTTTACACATATCCCTTAAATTGAGAGATTACCGCTAGAGAGCGCTGCATAAGAATTGAAGCCCTGCCGGCAGATTATAAGACATCGTTTAGATTCAGATACGAGTTCGACGACTCATCTGCGTGAAGAGGTAACACAGATGCATTAACAGACTAAATTCTATGTAGTTACTAAAAGCGGATAATTGTTAATATTTGTTGGTCATTTTCTTATGAGTTGTATATTGAATTCTTAACGAATTGGAATACATTGACAACTTTTTAGAACAACTTTATGGTTTTTTTCGGAGAAGTTATGGCTATAGAATTTCTTTGTGGGCGGTAAGCATAGTTGGCATGGGGACACAGGAATCGCTGTGGCCAAAATTCGGAAGATACTTTTATTAATGCATCTTCCCAGAATTTCGACCGGATAAATAGGCCAATGCGCGCTGTTTAAAAAATTACATTATGTAATATTCTTGAAATTAAGTTAACTTTTATGAATTAAAATAATGTTTACATCAATTTTGTTGCTTAATTTTATGGAAGCACACCCACTGTGCATGCTTATATCATACGGCTAGCCAAGACAGCAACCTCTTTAGCTTATTTGTTAAGCCTTGACAGAAACCTTATACATATCTGTAAGGTCAATGTTACCAGATTAAGAAAAATATGACTCAACTTCATGAAGAGGAAGAACACATGCCGCCTTGATTCAAAAATATTGCATTTTTGATACATTACATACATACATTACAAATGAAATAATAAGATACCATTGGAGTAAGCTAAAAAATTCTGGTCGATTAAATAAATTCACTCTTATTCCAACCATTCCCTATTCCTAAACTTTCCAAAAACCTTCATTATAGAAACACACCGGATTTGTTTGTTTTAAACATTTTAATTGAATTAATTTTGTAGTGCATAAGCTGCTATAAATAAATAATTACAGTACGTTATAAAATAAAATTACAATAGCTTCTGCCGCATGGTTCGGTTCCGGGAGAAGCGACTTACTTGATAATGATGCCCTACCGAAGGACCCAACCGCCGTCGAGTCCCCTAAATTAATATTGTATAGGACTAAAGCTAAGTGTAAATGTTATGCAATAATTTAGAAAATTATGTACAGCAAATGGGAATAAATTAGGCGTCCAATCGATCGTTACATGAGCCGTGACTGCAACAGTGATCAATGTATGGTTAATCACATTCACTAACTAGTTTTAGGGCTAGGGCTAGGCAACGCTAAGTGTTAGATTACGATTATGACAATGGAAGTATCAGTTTCTGGTTCAGTGGTTGCTGTGCGGGCAGGTGGAGGTAAATGGTGGCAACTGGAATCGTTGCTCGGGTTATGGCCAATGCGATCCGGTGGTGATCTCTCCTCATAGCCATAACCGGAGCACGAGTCCGAGTTTGAGTTGGGTTCCGATGCCGTTTGTGGGGGAAGACGTGCTAGGCATTCACTAAGGATCGGGCCAGGGCGGGATCTAGAACTGCAGGATCTGGTTGATCCAGTCCCGGAACTCCGAGATGCGGGTGTACACGCCCGGCTGGTTGGCCTCCGCACACCCGATGCCCCACGAGATGACGCCTCCCAGCTGGAATCGCTTGTCCGCCTCCCGTTGCAGCACCATGGGGCCACCGGAATCACCTGATGGGATGAAAGACAGAGTGGTTTACAGAAGTTCCTCTAAAGACCGACCATTACTCACCTTCGCAGGAGTCGTAGCCGCCCTTCTTCCAGCCGGCACAGATGAATATGTGCGGTATGTGCTCGATGTAGCCCGCGGAGCGGTACATGGACTCGCAGATGGTGTTGTTGATCACCGGCACGGCCACCTCCTGCAGAACACTGGGCAGGGGTCCATCCTCATAGAGGCGACCCCAGCCGGTGACGAAGGCTGTCTGGCCAATGAAGTTCTCATCGTTGTCGGGCACGCAGACGGGAATGATGTTGGGCTGGAAGACGACGGGCTCGTAGAACCTGCCGGGAAACGGAAGTTGTAATTAATAGCTCCATAGAGTATTTTTACACTGTTAAAAATATTAAGTGGTAAAAATAAATATCTGCATATTGAATTTTAAATTAACAAAAAAGAAATCACATCAAAATGAAAAAAAAATAATTATCATTTTCCCGTCTTTGAAAATTCTCTCAAATCGAAAAAGATAGAAAGGACCAAGATAGCGCCTAAAATTACTCTGAGTAAAAGCGATAAAGCAATATTTGAAAGCAGGATGGCAAACATTTCAAAAACAAGGATATAACTTATACTGAATTTCATCAAAATTATCATCATATCATATCAAGGAAATGTAGTATCTTAGTCTTATGTACTTTGAACGTTTCACATAATTAAAAACAAAATTTCATATTAAAATCAATGTTTAGATTCTTTAAATAAATCTGTTTTTAAGGTAATGTCTCCATATTTAAAATGTGTAACGAGTACAATATACCCTTTTACTTTACGAGTAATGGGTAAAACAACGAAATATATCTGAATTGAATATGACATCTTTGGTTTAACTACTTCCTTGTTTTCAGGGTATAGTATAACTCACCTGAGCAGGGCCAGATCGTACTCGAAGGTGCGTGGATCGAACTGCGGATGCGAGGCGACGATCTGCACTCGTCGCTCCTGGTAGCCATAGGGCTCCTCCTCCTCCGCGAGGTCATATTCTCCCAAACGCAGCAGGAGATCAGAGGGTGGCACACTGAAAGTGAGATCCATGAGCACTGGAATTCAGGAATACCATCTGTTACTCACTTGTCCACGCAATGGGCCGCCGTGATCGCCCAGTTCTCGTTCAGCAGGGCGGCTCCACACTTGTGCAGGTAGGTCGAGGTGCGCCACTGGCGCAGGGAGATCTGCCAGGGCCAGCGTCCAAAGGCGGCATTAGCTCCTCCAACGATCCGGGGCTCGGGGAACATGCGACGACCGCAGACTGAGGAGATTCGGAGTGGGATCTTGGTTAATAGGCTTGCGCCAGGTCACAATTAAGGTAATGGGCCCGCCAGGGCCTTAAACATTTTAATCACTCCGCCTGGCACTCAGTCATTTCGGCCCAAGCCCAAGCCAAATGTAATGTGCTTTGGCCAAGGAGGCTCAGCCGCCCAGTCCTTGACTTTGGCCAAGTCAACGGCCTACTTTATGGCCAGCAACTTGTCTTGGCCCGAACCGAAGCGAGACTCGTTTCGATTCGTGCATCAAGATTGCTTTTGCCACCGCAAATCGGTCAACGGGCTGCAGGGAAAAAGGGGTGCGGATTCGGGTTCGGATTGGCTCGTTTTTATTTTCGGTTGACTTTGGCAGACGACCGACAACGTGACCCATGCGGCACAATGACCGAAGCGATCCCCATCCCCATCCCGATCCCGATCCCATACACGATGCAGTCATTATTGTAAATGATTGCTGTAAAAATTGTTGTGGACTGCGTCTAGCAAAAGTCCTGCTTAGGAGTGTTCTTGCACGGAGAGAAATTAGCACTACCTTTTCTGTTTTGTAAAATGTAGGGGGAAGGGCGAAGAAATCTGTGCTCTACAATATGAGGATGTTTGAACTCCCATTGACGTTGAAATACTTTAATCAAAGCATTTATTAGGGTATGCTTATGGTATTATAATGGTCCATTATGGTGTAATGACCCCTAATGGATTTATTTTAAAAGTCATGCTTTATAAAGTCAACCTAAGCATCTATACTTTGATTTTACATATAACATCATAAGTTGTTATAAGGATCTAAACATATTATTATATAGGAGGCCATTACTTTTAAAAAACATTCAGGAACAAATCATAAAATCAATAAAGGTTCATATTACCCTTACTATGATTTTGATAATTTGATATCTGGTGATAAATGACTTTCCTAAAATGTAATTAGGATATTCGCTTTCTAATTTTGATCCCTGATATGAAAGAGATTCTTTAGATATATGCAACACCTATTAGGTGTACTTTCTCCCTGTGTAATCATTTATGAGCTGACTGAGGACAGGATCTCGGAAGATGTCTCTGGTTCTTGGTCTTGGTCTTCAGCCCGATGCTGGCTCAAGGCCAGCGTTTAGCCTTCAAATTGAATTTAATGGCCACGCACGTTGGCTTTGTCTTATGGCCAAAGTCAGCCACGAGGTATTAATAGATTTCTCCCCGCAGGAAACGGGTTTTCTCGGCACTCACCTTCCTTGTAATCGACGCCCTCCAATGCATTGGCGGGTGCCACGGTGGTGCTGCCTGTAGCCTCGATGGTCGTTGTGTTCGGTTCTTCGCCGCTATAATCGGTGGTTTCAGCTGTGGTTGTTGGGCTGCTGGTGGTGCTAGTACTGGTGCTGATGCTGCTGCCGCTGCTGCTGCTGGAAGCCTCCTCACTGCTGAGATCCGTGTAAGATGATGTAGATGAGGCTAATTCTATGCTGCTCGCTGGTGCCTCTGTGGTTTTCACTGTGGTTGTTGCTGCCGCAGTGGTTGTTGCTGCTGTGGTTGTTGTTGTCGTTGTGGGTCTGGCTGTGCTGGTGGTTTTCGGTGGCTTCGTGGTCTTCTGCGGCTTACCCGGCCCATGAGTCTCCACCTCACTGACGCTGGTGGCCACCGAGATGACCACTTTGTCGGTGGCACTGGGTGGTGCTGTGAAAGGATGTAAAACAGGCATTAGTAAAGCCATTGAGTACACTGAGAAAATAGCTTTTACAGAAAGAATGGCGCTCAAATTATTGGATAAAACTGTAGTTCCTTAAGAATATTCTTGATGTGAGATCATGCTTTCACAAGCTCATGCATGAATACGTTACCTTCTTTCAGTGGTTTAAGACTCACCTGTCGTTGCCGATGTTTTGTTCGCCACTTCAGGTGTTTCGGTGGCCAGTGGCATCCAATTTGGCGGTGGTGCAGGTTGCCAATCGTTCGAAATGTTGGCATTGGTCGGTGGCTCAGCCTCCACATCTGTCCAGGTAATCAGGCCGGTCTTTTTAGTGGTTGTTGTAAGGGGTGCACTTGTGGGTGCCTCGGTGGTGAGCAGGGGTTTCGCTGTAGTGGTTGTTGTTGTGGTGGTGGTGGTGGTTGTTGTTGTTGGTGCCTTGGTAGTGGTTGTTGTTGTTGTTGCCTTAGTAGTGGTTGTTGTTGGAGCTTTCGTTGTTGTGGATCTCCGAGTGGGTTTTGGAGTTGTGGTTGTTGTTGTGGTGGTTGTTGTTGTGGTAGTTGTTGGTGCTGCAGTGGTGGTGGTTGGCTTTCTTTTGGTCACCAAAGGAGTGGTGCTACTTGAAGGGCTGCTACTACTACTGCTGGAAGAATCTGCTGTTCCGGTGGTTGTTGTTGGCTCAGCCAGCAGAGCCGGAACCTTGACAATTTCTCCGGTGGGTTTTGGTTTCGGTCGCGGTGCTTGAGTGGTGCGATCCGGCAGCCTTGTTGTAGTGCGATTCTTGATCAGTTCATCTCTAAGGACGGTGGTTGTTGATGTTGAGCTGGAGCTGGTGGTGCTACTACTACTACTACTGCTGGTGGTGCTGCTGCTACTCGTATGAATGACTGGTCTGCGAGCTGGCAAAGTGGTGGCTGTGGGTGCATTCACAGTGGTGCTACTACTGGCCAGGCTATCCACCGGCTTCCGTGTGGATTGCGTTCCATTAACGGTGGTTGTTGTCGTACCCACTGGCTTTTTCGCAGGCGCTGGTCTCCGGCTGGAATGCGTTTTATGAGGCTTTACTGTGGTGGTGCGCAATGGCGGTGTTGGACGCTGGGTGGTTGCGGCTGCTTTCGTGGTTGTTGTTGTGGGTGGAGCTTCTGTAGTTGTTGTGGTTGTGCTAGTGGTTGTTGTTTTGCTGGTTGTCCTGCTGGCCACTGAGCTGCTCCCCGTTGGCCTTGTGTGCCTCCTGGTGGTGGTTGTTGTTGTCTCCTGCTGGCGGGTGGGTTCAGTCACCGGCGGCGTCGTGGTCTCCACAATTTGGAAAGTCACAAATTTGGTGGGCACCGAGGTGGTTTCAATGCGCTGCTCCACAATCGGAACGGTGGTTAGCACCGGTTTGGCAGTGGTGGTGCGGCGGCGTGGTGGCTTAATGGTTGGTGCAAAAGTCGTTGTTGGAACCACATTGGGTTTCAGAGTGGTGCGCACCACGAAATGCGAGTTCTTGTGGGTGGTGTGAGCCAACGGTGGGCGGCGTGTGGTTGACAGTGTGTTGTTGTTGCTGGTGGTGCGCACAGGTGCCGGCTTGGCGGTGCTCAGGTACGACTGGGTGACGTTCTTGAGCAGTTCGTTGGTGGTGTGCTGGTGGGTGGTGCTGGATGCACCACCGCTGCTGCTGGAGGAGCTGCTGGACAGGCTGCTCTCGGTGGTTAGCTTAAAGAGGGCGCTGGTGGGCAGGGTGGTGGACTCGTGGGCAAAGTGGGAAATGGTGTTCTGGTCGATGCTGTTGTCGTTGATCTCTGGAGCAAAGAGCGAGGCTTCCTCCTGGAATATATAAATATATCAGTAAGATCTGTTGGGAATTCTGGCCTTTACTGACTACTCACCTTCATTGCACAGCACGAGCCAAAGTAGAAACGATCGATGCAGGTGCCCAGGTGCGTGCCATTCTGCTTGATGCAATCGATGGCAAACATACAGACCCCCGAGCGTCCCGATTTGCGAACGATGCAGGGCAGATGACGGATATTTCGACCAGATTGGACTGTCAATAGCAAGATAATTACCAGAACAATCAGTATAATGGTAGCACAGGGAAACGATAATGATGATGGGGATGTTGATGGATGGGAAGGGGACAAAGCAAATAAGATTCCTATTCTCGTTCCACCGACTCGAATCGACTGCTCCACACCATTTCCGTTTGCTGCGGCGATTAACGCCTTCGAATTTGTACGCCAATTTGAGCCAGGCCTTTACCGTTAGGCAAACAGTTAACACAAGTGAAAATGAAGTGGCAACAAACGAAGACGAACACGAACATGAACCCAGAGCCAAAGCCAAAGTAAGAGCCAAAAGCCCAGCACGAGGAGAACCCATAAAAGCCACCAGATCGCTGAAGGGCGTCATCATCACCCGGCCAAAACATACACACAAGACCGCCCGATGAGGCAACAGTAGCCCATCCGCATTATTGTTATTTATTTATGATTTCTGCTTTTCTGCGGCTCTGGCTTCTCCAAGAACCGCCAGCATCGTCATCATCGTCATTGTGTAATCGAGCTGAGAATTATCCGAGAGCTCGAGCTTTTAACTTATATAATTACAGGCGGCAGAGTTATTTGTGTTTTGGGGCTCTGACAAATCGCGGCCAGGGACGAGAGATTTTAAAACAGCAAGAGTTTCGGAAGAAAGCCCAGTCGGCGGTCCTGATTGCACCTCTTGGCCATAAATCTACTTAACAAGCTGGCAGGCTTAACGCTTAAAATACTCGCACATAAATAAGCCACTTTGCTTAATTTTTGCTGCTAAATGTAAGGAAAACAAATCGGACATCATTTGACCAAGGCGATTTCTTAAATACCTTTTTGGAAAGCATTGCGAAAGGTGCGAATTTGGAATAATAATAACATGGAGAAATTTATGAACAGTTCAGAACTTAGTTTTAATGGGATTCATGTATAAAAATATTTTACTTGTACATAAACAATATATTAATAAACAATTATTCCAAATATGTGGCAAAAGTCCATATTAGGTAATTACTATCTGGTTGGAACTGTTTTTAAAGATTTAAATAGGAGATCGCATGTATCTGTTCTTTTGTGATGTGAGTTGAGAAATCCCTATTATAACCAGCAATAAATAAAATAAAGGAAATAATTCAACATGTTTTGTATCTAAGTCAACCCAAAACGTAGAGACTCCCACCTTTCCATAGGGTATTTAAATAAATATTGCAAACTGCCCTGTTGGTGTTTAGCGTTTATTGAACTTTAGCCGTAAAGTGTCGTGCATTTCTTATGCAATTAACACGATGTTCTGGCCGGAGCTCTCCATGCCTCGAAAGGCGGCCCAAAAACAGATGACTCAAGGCACGAACTTGCGGGCAGCAGAGCTGAAAACCGAAAATCAATCCATCGAAAAGTGGATACGGCCGAGAAGCCATTGTCACGTTCCATAGATCGTGGCCAAAGAGCCGGCAGCGGTTCTGTTTCTGTTTGCATTTCGTTTTGCGGCTTTTTGGGTCAACAGCTTAGCATATGTTTCGCTAGCCATTCGCCTGGCCTACCAAACAGCCAGAATCGAATGAAATGAGGGGGATAGAGGGGTATAGAGGGGGAAAGACCCGCATTGCAATGTAGGAAATTCGTTTTTGGCATGCGAATGCGACGGTGGCGGCACCACCACCACATTTTCGTGGCCCGATTGTGGGTGAGTGGCGCAGCCGGTAAGTGGGTCAGCCTCGGCCAAGAACCGAGGGTTCGGCTTCGGTTCGATCTCCGTGCTTGTGTGTTAGCCTTTTTTCCCTTTCACTTGCCATCAAATTTACTTTCCGCTCTTCCCGTCTCGGCCATATATTATTTATATATTTTCTTTGTTGCCGCTGCGGTCCAGTCGTAAACATGAAATGCTCGCCGGCACACGCTTTCTTGGCCAAGAGTATGAGTCCAATTCCGATTCCGAATCCGATTCCCGGTCCGCGTCCAAGTGTCCAAGTCGGACTGGCCTGACTGGCGGCGGTGGTTGCTTATTTTATGGCAACATTCTTTGATGGCTGACCTCAATTGCTTTTGCTCGCTGACGTTTGCCAGTTTGGCCAGCCAGCCAGCCAGCTTCGGTTTATATGAAAGTTTCTTAGTTTTATTTCCATCTCTCCGCCGCTCAAAGGCTGCGCTTTGTTGTCTTTCGGCAGACAAATTGGCAGCTGTGCGGAGCCGCGGAGGAAGTGCTAATAGCGTATAAATTTGATTCTTAATGGCTGTGACCCAATTAATCTTGGTTCCCGACAACGCCTGTCTCTATTGTCATTAATTTTGATTACTTTCATTAGAAATGCCCTGGCTCTGGCTCTATCGCTGTTTCTGTTCTCCAATTTGGTCTCACTGCGAACGAGTTCGTCGCTTAAGTCTTTTGTTTTCTGCTACCAAGTTCTGGTCATTTTGGCAATAAACTTTATTGCTCCCAGCTGCTGTTTTGGCAAGACGGTTGATGTTGAACAAGAGCTTAAACATATTTCTCTAAGCGTTAAGTTTAAGATCCATAAGTTAGACCGAATTTTAAAAAATGCCTGCAGGGCTTATCCTATTATTCATCTGCCATATTTTCATTGTTGTTAGATTACATCTTCTTTTACTTTAAAATACTCATGAAATAAAAATTATGAGAGTAGCATAAGCTAAATTTCTCCAGTCGTCAACACGCATTTAATTTATCTTTTAATTGAACTGTTTGTAAAAAAAAAACCTATAACAGCGAATTGGTTCAGTTTTAATCTAACAATTTGATATCAAATTTAAATTTAAGAATGCAGTTACAAATATGTACTTTTGGGGAAAACATTAAAAATATTTTTTGGATTTTAGAGGCTTGGAAAAATATGTTTTTATAAGTGTATTTCCTTTTTCTGCTGTCTACATTGTTTTCTAATATGTTATTAAATTTATTTGCACTTTGTAATACAAGTTCTATAAGTTGTACCTATAGTTTGCCTTTCAAAGATGAACTATTTCTTTGTTTTTTAATTCCCATAGTTATTACTTCATTTTCAAACCTGCTTATTATACTTTCTTAAGTTTCTTTTAGCTTCTGGTTGAAGGTGGGGCTTCTTAAGATCTGAATTTAATTTCATTGTAATCACTGTGATGCTTCCCCTGGCTGTGCCTTCCCGAAAAAAAACTCTTAATTGCCTACGTGAGAGAAAGTGCTGGAGTTCTTGGGAAACAAGGTAGAAAAAAAAAGACCTGATGGGATCGGTATCTGCATCTCCAGCCGAATATCTTCCAGCTGAGTAATTCCAGCTAAGTGAGAGCTTCAATTGCCTGACACCCGTAAACTTGATTTGCCCGATTGATGATTCAATAAGGGCAGTGAGAGTGGGGGGATCTGGGGTACTTACACTGTGCTAAGCTGGGATTATCCACGAAGACGGGACTGGCGTCTATCGTCAGCAGCAGCAGGCTGCCCAGTGTGAGGAGGCTGAAGACGAGGCTGGGGCGTGGCATCTTCACCGGGGTTATCGCTGATGCTCTACTTCTTTTTTTGGGGGGGCTCAGATCTGAGGCTTCTACCGCCCTGGCTGCTGTGTACGTATAGGTGTCTGTATCCGTGTGTTGTGCACCCATCTGCAAAAAGAGTATGCATAAGTCTTCTGCCCTTTTGAAGTGAGTCATGTGAAATGTGAAACGTTTTTACGGCCTTATTCAAATTGATCACCAAAACGAATCCATATTTATTTTTTTTTTCTACACCAAACCAATGGGCACGGCCCAACAACTACAAAAAAAAAAGAAGCGGGCGAAGCAGAGGAAACAACAAGTGCGTAGAAGCTGACTCAAGTAGGTGAAAGTCTGTCTCCGGTGACTTGCATATGCAAAAAAGGGGGAAAAATGAAACAAAACACATGGCCAGAAACAGAAACAGAGCTAAAATTGCTGAGGCAGCCGGGGCGTATGTGTAATATGCCGGACTGCTGGTTTAGTCATGCCTAAAATGCTCCAAATGGAAAGCAAAAGTGTGTGTGCATAGAAAGCGATCCAAACGGAGGATCGTTTAACTGATTGTATAATCTGTCAACCGTTTATATAACCGTACGTAAATGCATTTAACCCCGGGTTAACATTTTCCATTTCCCATTCCCAGGGCCAGTTAGCAACTGGTTCTCATACACCAACTCAAGTTCAACACACGCCTAATTGAGCCGGAGTTCGATGTGGCAAAGAAAGTTCCGAGCTGGGAAATGTACAGAAATGATGACATAAACCGGAGCAATCAAAGAAAGCGAACCAATAACTGATGATGATGATGAGTTGGCTGGAGTTAACTGGACCTGCTCCGGGATCCGATGACAAGGCGCGTCTATATCTCGCATACTTAGGCCCATGCCCGGAGGCATCTTGCGGTGACAACACACTCATTGATCGACCATTCTGTTCGGTTCTGTTCAGTTCTGTTCTTTTCGTTGAATCTTTCTTTCAGTCACGATTCTGCAGCGTTGAGAAATTAGCTGCGTTCGAGAGTAACTCTCATTGTTAGCAACTCTTCTGGGAGTTGCGTAATACGGTCGTTGAACCTGGCCCAGAGGAACTGGAAAGGCAGCCCAGTAGACAGTAAATAGCTTTAATTAAGCCTGAAACTCAAATCCGTAATCAAGAGCGGAAGCCATAAAACATCTAGGCAATTAAGTACCTAAATCGAACCGAAAAACATTGACTAGCATTCACACTAGACGCGATCTCAAGTCCAGTTCCACGATTGTTTGGCTTTTCGCAGCCTCAAAAATGTTGGCCAGCTATTTGTGTATTTGGGTCACGTTCAGGCCATATCGGTATGCGTATCTGTATAATTGTGTTGGCGTTGGCTGTGTGTGCAAATTAACATGAATTTCTGAGCGATAACCAGAATGCCTGGGAAGAGCGAGGTGTAGATCTGGGATCTGGGTCAGAAGCAGCGGATGATTTGCATGATTTCGATGGGTTCGGAATCGCCATCTCCGGTACCTCCATACCTCCACCTCGCTTTATGGGCAATTAAGTAATTTCCACTGGAGACTCGATACAAGTGACAATTTCATTTGCTCGTTAAAAGTGAAATTACAATTTGTTTTGTTTGTTAATGTTATTAAAAATACATTTTGCCCTGGGTAAAAGCGAAAGCCAACGAATGTCTTTGTGGCTTCGTTACTTTTTAGTATTTACCTAAATGAAAAGTGAAATGCCAGCAGGGGCTGGTAATTTGAAATTTTTTAACAAAAGAATTATGCCATTTGCTGTGGCACAACAAGTTCCTCAAAAGAAACCACACACGTTTCTAGTGTAATCAAATAAGAAGTGCGTCTCGCTTGGCGCTGCTTTCATTTCTGCTTACCAAAAACGGAGCTCGGAGAAATTTTGTTTGTATATATGTACATATTTTTTGTGTCCACTCAGCTGCGGGCAGCCATGGCCCAGAGGTTTTTGGTAACTCTGGGCGGCCAGTTCATTAGCTCAAATCGAAAGACTCAAGGCACAAACTTGATGGGCAGGCGTGCGCATCGCCTGTCGCCGAAGGGCCGGCTAATTGTTTCGGCAGCTGCAATCGCAGGTTCAATGCAACCATCAACGGCAATTTCTCAATTGCAAATGCCGAATGCAAATTACAATAATTACGCCGAGCCATTTTATGCTACTCAACGCAGCCCCACATCCTATCATCCCATCATCATCATCATCTCCATCGCAGGAGATGTGCCCCGGCAAACCTGTATAAACCAGAGCGGCCCCCAGAACGTGAAATGCAAATAACGCAACAGGCATCCTACTGTCAGATCATCTGTGGCCGCAAGACAAACGTGGTCCCCCCTTCTTTCTTCTCTGTCGAGTGCGTTTTAGACCAAAGACAGGCGGACTGGCAGGCCTCCAACAATAAGGAAGAGCCGCGTGTGGCTGGGGCAGAGTCGACCTAGTGGTACCTATATATGAGAATTGATAACCGGATGAAGACATTATCAAAGGGGAAACAGGATTTGACCAGGGAACTGGCTTTACAAATATCTATAGGGCTTAATTCACATGGCAACCGGTTAGACATCGTCCAAAACGGTTTTGGGAAATAGGATTTTAATATTTGAAAGCCAGTGCTCTAGTTTCCGTGTCATAACATTTTGTTATAAAAAAATAAATTAGCTTTGACCGATTGGAGCAGTTCTGCCATATAAAAAGAGGCGGATATGGAATCCAAAATATATATAATATCAAATATTTATTTGGAAAAGAACAGAAAACAGGACAAAGGATGTTTTCTCTCTATATCTTCCAAAATATAAAGGATTTGTCCTTGAAAAGGCTAGATATGATAGCTCTGGTCATAACATTTATGTTCCAACGTATAGCTAATAAATAGGTAGGATAGAACTATGTATCTTATAAGTCAGAGCCTTTCTTCGCCTTAATGAAACTCTCCCAGCAATTCAGGATAAAAAGTCCTCTTCTTTATCAAAGGGGTAATCTTATAACTGACTTTTGCTTATCAGGACACTTTAATCCTAATAAAAAAATCCCCAATCACATGGTAGTCCATCATACCCCTGATACCCTCGCCTGGGCATTGGCATAACCACTATCAGACCAGTTCTTTAAACCGAAAAGCAAAAATCGTTTGCCCAGGTGCAGGGGAGGCTGGGGCAGCAACACGGGCCGAGGAAGCTGCAGAAGGCAAAGTTCTGCTCTGGCCTTTTCTCAGCAGAAGCAGCAGCAGCAGCTTAGTACAAGTGTTTCAATTGCTCTGCGACTGCCGACTGCTTCTGCTTCTGCTGCTGCTGCTGTTGCCAACTCTTGTGGCAGGCATTTTACAGGAATTTCAATAAATTTCAACACAGAAGGAGCGACTTTTGCTTTGGACTCGTTTTTGAGCTTTGGCCGTGTTTGCGGCGCTTGAACTTGTTGCTCTTGTTTCGCAGCCTGCGCTGGTGCAGTTAGTTGCAGTTATGCGCATCTATCGGCTGCTCTGTATCTGTATCTCGGTATCTCTGCATCTCGGCTTATGTATCTGTATCTGCATCGTAGTCCCAATCTGAATCCGAGTCTGAAAATGTAGCTGAGTTGGCGCTTAATTGACTTGTACGCGGTAGAAAGTGCACAGCTACTTTGGGCCATATACACACACATATGCACACACACACAGAGGAGCCGGCGTATCTGGCGGATGCGTATCTTAGTCTCGGATCTTTTGCATTTACTTGCGTTGGCTGCCAGTTGACGTCGTTGTGTGGTTCACTGCGGCCAACTATTTTGGGTCATTTCTTTTAATTCGCTGCCAGCATATGAGCGTTATTATAACTCTTAACTTCGTGGCTGTTTTATGAGTTTCTTCACTTTTGACTGCTTGGTTTGACACTGGCTCGTTTTTGGCCTTTTTCCGGAATTCTACCTTTTGTTTTATGGCAAAAAAATCACACAAAGCACTGTTAGCCGGCTGGGAAAATCTGCTTCCTTTCGGCGCTTTTATTTGTATTTTCTTATTCTTGCACTTGAACTTGCCTCGGGACTTTGGGTCAGGCCAATTATTTCACACACACACTTAATAATGCTTTGGGCCCCGCTAACACACACACAACACACAGGCAGTCGCGGAAGACGGAAGACGAGCAGAAGACCAAGTTAAGAGCGCGACAAGTTGCGCACGTCTGCCGAGTGGGGCTCACACAAAAGATCCACAAACCAGGTGTAGACCGCAGTCGCTGCCGCAGTCGCTGCCCGCTGCGACTGAGATTTGGCCACGCCGGCAGAGCTGAAGAACTTGGTAAGGCGAAATTGGTAAGTCGGCAAGCTCACTCTCTCGCTCGCTCCGGCTTAAAGGCAAAAGCAAAGCAAAAGCCAAAGCCAAAGCCAAAGTTAAAGCCATGCGCATGCGTGCAGTCGACGTCGACTGCGCTACGCGCATAACGGTTTCCATTAAGGCCAACACCGAGAACGGCCAAAAGCTAGGCGCTTTTTCTGTTTCTGTTCGGTTTCTTATTCAAATGAACCTCTCTCTCTTTTGGCCACCTCTCTCTTTTTTATTTGAGGCGGCTCACAGCTGATTGGCGGCTAAAGGTGTTTCAGGGGGGTGGGGAGTGTTTCTGGCTAACAGCGCTTTCACATTAAAATAGCAAGAAGCAGAAGACAGCAGAGCGGCCAACAAACACACACACACTCGCACTCAAAGCTGGCCTTTTCTTTTAATATTTTTGTGGTGCAAATGAGTTTGTTTTTGCTCCCACTTGCCATTCTTTGTCACCTGTGTGAGTGTGCGGGCCGCCGTTTGTTTGTGTTTTAATTTATGCACGTCGTCAGGTTAAGAAAGTCAATCTTTGTTGGGCTGGAGTTTACTAACCAGTTGGCTGATAAGAATTGCATGGTTACTTCTTGGATTTTGAGGAATTGGTAACACAAACCTCAGCTAAACTGTTTACAATCTTAAGTATTTCTGAGAAAACAAACACTTTATAAGAAACCTCTTTAAAAACACTTTCTTTCTAGCATTTGGTAATTGGTAACAGAAACTTTAGGGTAACTACTTTTAATCTTAAGTATTTCTAAAAAATTAGACACCTTGTAAAAAACCTCCTTAAAATCACTTTCTTTCTAGCATTTCTCCTTGAATTGGATAGTATTTGCTTTATAAACTATGGCAAGACCATTAAAAACACTGAGCCATACATCATTAAAGCTGATGATATGATGATGATTTGACTGGCAAAGAAAACCCACTTATAAATCACACAAAAATCGCGTCTTTGTTTAATGAAGCAGGCAAAACAAAACGCACAATTAACCATCCAATATCCAATATCCAATATCCAATATCCACTATCCACCACTGATGACGCGTGTCTTTGGCCGTTCCTTGAACTCGAGAGACCTTGACACTGGCGCTGCTCCACAGCGACTGAGTACTGGAAACCCAAGCGATCCCCGATTCTTTGGTCAACTTCCCGAAGAAGTGGATGCCAATGTGGATGCTAAGAGAGAAGATACACAGATACAAATGGCCAGAGAGAGCAGCTGATAAGCTCCTTCATTAACTGCCTTCCCGGGGTTTACCAGGTCTCTCCCCCTGATTATGTTATTGAATCCACAAGATGCCCAGCGATGATATTGGTTAGTGGTTAGTGGCCAGCGGAAGTTGGCCTCATTAGGAATTCAGCTCATGATCGGCACTCTTTACGGGGCACCTGTTGCATGGACCCAGTTACTTAATCTTAAGAGTTTGGACCTTCCAACTTATCTCGGCCCTAAAAGATATCTCTGTTTGTTGTTCGTGTCTTTTGTGCCTTTCTGGCTGATGTTTGCTGCCTGTGTTTCTTGTTTGCCGAGAAAGATAAACACAGATTCCAATCTATTTCGAAATATTTTGTTTGACATGGCTTAGATGCTGTCTAAAAGTAGGCAATGTATTATCTATTAATTTAAGACATACTTCTTAGCTAACCTGGAAAATGTATTATAAATATCTATTTTGTAGAGCATACTTTTGGGCAATGACATAAATTCTGTATAAGAAATCCTTTAATTTGATTATCCAAATAACCGAAATAATTATTTGGAATAAGGAATGGAACAAGATCTCAAAGAATTAAGTAACCAAGAATCCTTTTGTCTGTATTTGGTGTTCAAAAAATTAATGGAAATAATTTATACCACAGTGTAATCTTATACGCGTGGGGTTATAGGATCTTATATTGTGTTTTTCAGATTCTTGACTGGTTAAGGTAAAAATTGATCCCTATTTAAGTTATCACTAAAGTATGTGGTTTTATAAAAACAAAAGAAAATCTCCGTTAAAATTGTAATACTCTTTATTTGTATTTTAAAACATAATTAAGATTATAAATATAAACGTAAGTGAAAGTGGATCTCATATGTAGGAATCTTTCGTCGATCAGTGTATAATAAATATGGAAAGCCTAAATCGAATGCGTGTAATGCAATGAGAAACGAATGAAGGGCGATAGTATCGAAGTGAGTTAAGGGCAGGGATCCCTGGGAGATGGAATATGGGTGAAATAAATACAAGGCCCACAAAGGACCTTGGTCTTACACACTAGCAACCCCGAGTCGTAGAGGAATCACATGGCCTGGCTAACGGGATGCATCTCCGTGCTGCAGTGGCTCCTACGCATTGTCATTGGCCATGACCTTGTTGATCCAGGGCACAAAGCGCTGGATGTTGGTGTAGACGCCGGGCAGGTGCTCCCGCCCACAGCCGATGCCCCAGGACACGAGCCCAATCAGGGTCTTCCGCCCGTCCATGGTCAGCGTAAGCGGCCCGCCGCTGTCGCCCTGGCAGGAGTCCCGCCCGCCATCCTTGTAGCCGGCGCACAAGAAGACCTGGAAGATGGGAATCCATCAGTAACCTTATTTTCATTACCGAACCCCTTGATAACTCACATCATGGATGGCCTCTCGTCTTCCGGCCGCACGGAACCATCGCTGACAGCGATCATTGGAGATCACCTCCACATCCACCTCTTGCAGCACCGAGGGCACTGTGCTCTGGCCATGTCGGGTTCGCCCCCACCCAGCCACTGTGGCCATTTTGCCCGTTAATTTGGTGGTCGAGGGTGGCAGACAGACGGGTATGATGTGCTGCTTGTAGACCACATTCCTATCCAAACGGATGAGGGCCACGTCGTTCTTGAAGTCGGCGGGATTATAGTGGGGGTGCACCTCCTTCCTCTCAATGCCATACTCCTCGTGGTTCAGCCGCTCCTCTTGCCCACGCACATCCCATTCGCCCAGGCGAATCTTCATGTTGGAGTTGGTGGTGCTGGAAGGGAAATCAGTATCAATATGTTATTCATACTTTGTGAGACACCCCCAGAAATCACTAGGAATTTTCAATGTTAGGTGTCTAAAAGTAGGCAACAATATTTTTTAAGCTCAGCAATACAATGAATTTATTAAGAAATATGATAATTTGCGTACTTTTAGACACCTAAAGTACATTTAAAAGTGATTTCCTAACCCCAATGATTTATTTTCTTCTGTTACACTTACGTGGCTACACAATGGGCTGCCGTGACCACCCATCGATTGGAGATCAATGCACCACCGCAGCTGAGTTTTCTAGTGAGGAATCCACTCTTAATTAGAGCCACCTGCCAGGGATGAGAGCCAAAGCCCGTGGAATGGCCACCCACAATGCGATTGGATCGGGTGTAGACCTCGCCGCAGCCTGTGGAAAAAGAAAAATATCAATTATAATAAAGGCAACCTCTTAGATACCCCTAAAAACACCAAAGAAAGTCAAGAAAAGAGCTACAGTATCTAGGAGATCTAGGTGAAAGGTGACAGTGTGAGCGTGGTGGTGCAGCTTAAAGGAAAACCCATTGCAGAGTGGTGCCAGAGAAGAGAGAGTGTGTTGTAGAGTCTAGCTTTGTACCGGGCACTGGACGATAGCTGGCATCGTGGTAGCCTCCACTCTGGTACTCCTCCGCTGCCTCGCCAGCGTTCAAGTCCAAGACATTGCCCACCGCAAAGGCCTGGGCATTGGGCAGTGGCTCATGGGATGGTGGTGCTCCAGGCGTGTCCAATTGCTGAGGGGACTCCGCATCAAAGAAGCTGTCCAGGTGGTTGGTGATCCCATTGACGGAGCCCAGATGGCCACCGTTCTCGTGCTCCCAGCTGTTCAGGCTGGAGGAGGAGGAGGATGGGCGGCTGGATCCTCCACTGGATCCGCCTGGCTTGTAAGGATTAGAACCACTGTAGAGGGTGGGTCGCTTGGTGCCGTAGTAGCTGCTGCTGGGGTAAGCCGGTCGTGCGGCGGAGGAAGCCGTGGATGAGGTGGATGGGGCCGCTGACAGGCCGTTGCCACTGTGGTGGTGGCTTTGGTGCAGGTGGTGCTGCGGCTTGTTGGCATTCGTCGCCAGGTCGGGATAAATGTCATGCAAGTGTATTATGTCGCCTGTGTGTGAGAATCGTGATTCAGGATGATGGTCTGATGGTCTGATGGTCAAGCACTCCGCAGGTCGATGTCAGACTTTCCCCCAAAAAAGTGACCGACCAGCAATCACAATAAAATGTGAGACCCCAGACGCGACTGCGATTATGTCAGTTGTCCCCAGACTGGTCGGTCTGGCCATTAAGACAAAGACTGGGCGTTTCGCACGTAATTCAAACCAATCCGAAAGACATTTCGGTGGACGCACAGAACGGCGTCATCGTCAAGACTTGATTAACACTTTCGAGGAGCTCGGCCCGATTCATGTATGCCGTAACTTTGGCTCTGTGATTTTTCCCACATTTGAAAGCAAACAAAATAATAAAACCCTGTGTGGGTCGGAGGGGTATGGACCCCTTCGAATTTAAAACAAAGAAAGAAAACCAAAAATTTCACTTTTAAATGCGAAAACGTTCACCTTCGTTTATTTCCGCAAGTGAGTTTTTGAGTTTTGCTCATTTCGGGGTTGACTCCGCTTTTTGGCTTTATCATTGTCGCCAGACGGCTTGGGAAATTTTCACACATGAACTACCAAAGAAAGCACGCAGAACCCACTTCTTTATGGGCTTCGAGGAAATGTTCAACCGAAAAGTGGTGGAAAAAACTCTCAAAATTAAGTTAAATTGCGGTAAAAGAAAAGGTTGCAGCCCAGAGATTGATGTGCGTCGTCCGAAAAGCGGCGGTGGAAAACAACAAAATTTTCCACCAAGAATTATTCATAACATGTTGTAATGCCTGGTTATTGTTCAGGTTTGCTTTTATGTTGGTAACGTGAAGGCAGAAATCTAGAAAACTAAACAGAGCACAACAAAATAGCTGCGGAACAGCTGAAGAGGGAAAACAGCCACTCGAAGTAGCCGAATAAACAAACTTCGTGGGCCAAACTCATGCGTTTGTGGCATAATATACACTGGTCGGCATATGTATTTTGACAAAATAATAGTTAAGTATACTCATAACTTGAATTTACTTCTTGTAAACTATAGGCATCAATGGAAAGGTAATTTCAATGCCGTTTGAATGGTACAATACATTTCTTTACCCATTCAGTACTTATTGAAAAGGACAAATTTGTGTAAATCAACTTTTAAATTTTTTTTTCAAACTTTTTTCCTCGACTTGAAAACTTAAACTTTTTGATGCAAAAAGTTTCTTCAAACAAAAATAATAGTAACTGCAAAAAGAATTTTTCAAAAATCATTTTCCTTATATTTTTTATGATTTTTTGAAGGTGACAATGTCGGAAAAAATTTGTATGAAAAAGAGAAAAATATGGCTCAAATGCCTGTTTTTAAGCATTTTCAAAAATTCATAAAAAATATAAGAAAAATTATTTTTGAAAAATTCTTTTTGCAGTTACTATTGTTTTTGTTTGAAGAAACTTTTTGCATCAAAAAATTTAAGTTTTCAAGACGAAGAAAAAAGTTCTTAAAAAAAATTTAAAAGTTGATTTACACAAATTTGTCCTTTTCAATAAGTACTGAATGGGTAAAGAAATGTATTGTATCATTCAAACTGCATTGAAATTACCTTTCCATTGATGCCTATAGTTTACAAGAAGTAAATTCAAGTTATGAGTATACTTGACTTTTATTTTGTCAAAATACATATGCCGACCACTGTAAGTGGCCTGCGATTCTCCTAGGTCTTCTAGCTGCAGTTATTGCCGAATTGGTAATTGGTTAATGCGATTACGATATAACAAATGCACTTGATGCCGAACCAATTGATCCATAAAACAGCGAATCAGCTTGGTTTTTGGAATGTGAACGTATGAACATCAGTTGTATAAAAACAATCGAATAAAAATGTAGGTAAGTGGAATCAACTAACGATTGTCCAATTTTAAGCATCGCTATAAAAGCGGAATGCTGCTCTTCTACATTTGGGCTCTGCTTTTAAGTCTTTTTCCTTATTTTTTGGTCATCATAAAGGAATTCTAAGTTTTACTAAAGAACAGTGTTCAATTAAATAAAAACCTTTCTTAGATTATTTCTGAAAGATCATAGTCATGTGATAAAAAGAAAATTGAACCATTTCCGGTTTTCACTTTCCAGTATTTTCTCGAATTCCATTTACCCAAAAGTATTTTTCTTAGGTAAATATTTAATTAATTAGTTAATTATAACATTTCCCTAGTGGTACAAATTATACAACAATTGGAATTCGACAGTTCTTTAAACTAAACAGTTTTTAAATTATAATGCATTGAATTAACAATTAGGGACTTTTTTCTCGCACACATGTAACCACTATTAGTTGATTTTAAGAATAATTTTTAATATTATAGTATGGTATTGGATAACACGCAAATATGTCAGGCACCTAAAAAACTGTCCGAATATAACATTTTACTTTCTATCTTTATCCACATGTTCTAGATTTTTAAAATGCATGCATCTTTGAATTCATCTGCATGTCTAAAATGGGTTTGGCTTTTAAAGGTAAATACATTTAAGTATATTTTCATGTATTATGAAGAGCTATTCCTTTTTAGCTATTATATTACCTTGTTAAGAGCCAATGTGAGCTGAAGAATAAACTATATGATAGACCTTAAGTATCCAAATATATGGTGTTATATTTAAATATATAGGGTACCTTTTCCACTTGGAATAACTTGTTCTGCGCTATTTAGTTGTATTCCCCCGGACGAGGTCCAAAGGCTCTTGCTCGTGTGCTGGTGAGCAGGGCAATTTGTTGTCATTTTCGAAATGCAAGCTAATTTATAGCTCTATTATACGAAACCGAGTTGCATAACTCGAAGCGCAGCAATTTGCAATTGCAAGGGAATGGCGCGGGGAAAGCAGCAGGCGAAATGTCTTTCAGAATCAACTGTTTGTCTGGGTTTTTTGGTAATCGGAAAGGGATTGGGTATGGGGGGATACTCACTGGTGTTGTTAACCGGGGCGGCATGCGGACTCTCCTCGGCGTCGAGGTCTTTGTCCACGCAACACGACCAGATCATGCCGCCGGAGCAGAGATCCAGGGGCTTGCCGCCGCCCAAGACACATGAGATGGACAGGCCGCACTCGAACTTGTGGCCACGAAAGCGGCACGACTGCGGTATCACTGCAAAGACAGGGGCGTTGGGGTAAAAGAATTAGTGTGGGGGTCAGTTGGGGGCGGGGGGTTTTGGGTCTGAGTCAAGTCAAATTGTTTGGCTTTAAGTACTTCGGGAAAGCATCTCCATCACGCTGTTCTCGCCATAGTAACCAGTGCCACTTCTGCGCGACAGGGCGTCCAGGATGAGCATGTCGTGTTCCTGCTGGGCACTGGGATAGCCCAGGGCATCTGCTCCTTTGGAGGCTATCAGGGGGGATATCAGGGATATCATGAGGACCCCCAACCTTAGCCAGGTGTCCTTGGAGTGCCTGGGCAGTGGCAGCATGGCAAGTGAAAGGACTGGATTCACTGGGGGGGTTGCTCCACGCGCACTTTCACTTTCGATTGGGGTAGTTGCACTTTCGCTTTCTTGGCTTATGATTATGATTTTCAGCCGGAGCTGCTCTGGCTGTCCTGCCACTAGTTCACCAAGGATTTCACTTTCAATTCCATTGGGCGCTTCACGCATGCGCAGTTTCTTTTGCCGCTGCGAAAATAGAAAATCGTAATCTTCGCTACACTTTTATGCCCCCCTGAAATTATCTTTCTTTACGCATGCGCACACAGTCTTTTGGCCAGCGAGAGCAAACGGAAAGGCGACCGCGCGTCGGGAAAATCGGCTCAGAACTAAGCCAAGCTTTTGTGTTGGCCAGGCCAAAAGCCGAGCTCCGATCGTCGAAAGACAGCCGAAGACACGAGGAGATTTCCAGAGAGAGAGATTTCAGGCATTTCACTTGTAGAGCAACTTTATTTGAGCCATGTTGCCAGCCAACCGGCAACATGTTTCCAAGCCGAGCTCCATTTCAATTGGATTTTTGTTTCTTTTGGTCTGTTTGTTGTTGCTGTGTCTTTTTTTTTGGCCAAGGTTTCTGCTTACATAAAAGGCCAAGCCAAACCAAACCAAAAGCCAAATAATCTATAATCTTTGGGAAAATGGCCGAATCACGGCGATTGCTGTTAACACTTTCGAATGCTGCGAGTGTGCAATTGAAGTTAATTGCAGTTGATTTTCCTGTCTGTGTATATCGGTATCTGGAAACACTTTTGCTTTTGCCTTGGCTTTGGCTCATACTCATACCCATACTCGTATTACATATATCCGTGGCGGCAGCAGCTGCCATTGAACTTGTGCAGCCGCCACACACACACTATACAATCAGGTATTTGATTTATCATATTTCGCCCGGCTGGCCAGCGTTTTAATAGTCATTCACTGTTGGCCAGAAAAACGCGGGCTTTCTTTTGGGATCTGAATCTCGCAGTTTTGTGCCTTTATGTTAATGTGTAATCACCTTAAGCTTAATTGGCTTTCGTGTCTTTCTTTTTGGAAAGTCCAATTAAACAAGATGAATTGGCTGCCCAAGAACGGAATGTTCAACTTTCCCCTGGGTTCCAACTCTGATTTTCTCCCTATTTTCAAATTGGCTGCGAAAATGAGCAGCGAAGATCAAGGTTAAGCAAGGCGTGTTAACTAATATGCAAATTGGGCCAGGCGAAACGAAAGACTTAGGCAACGAACTCGATTTGACTTGACTGCGGGGGAGGGGGGCATCTTCGCTTGCAATACTCACAATCCAGATCATCGAAGAACTTGGCCTCCTTGGGTAGCTCCTTATCAATGGCCTGTTTGAGCTCCGGCGGTATCACCTCGTTGTAAACCGAATTGTAGTTGCTGTGGCCAGCGGCAGCAGCAGCAGTTGCAATTGCAGTTGCAGCCGCAGTTGCAAGCAGCAACATCACCAGTTGCTGCGGCATTTTGCAATACTTTCGTTGCTGTTTACACTTTACACTTGTTGTTTGCCGCTGCTGTCACTGATTTCTGCAATTGTGTTTCACTTAATTCACGTAGCGGCGCGAGTTTTTGATTGAATAATCGCACCTCGTTTGCATAGCAGCAGCAAAAGGGAATTTAGTTCACAATTTTCTCCACCTTCCGCTCGACCGATTTGGCAATAATTCAGAGTGTATCTTAAAGATATTTTTCACTCCTGCGGTATCGGCGCAGTTCGCAGTTCGCGAACAGTGTGCCGTCGCGTCGAAACACTTAATAAACAGTTGGCTGACAAATTCAAAATCAAAATGCCATCAACACCACCGACTGACTGGCTGGTGAGCGGTACGCAGCGAGCCGAGCACCGACTATTGAGTAATAGTAGTCACCAAAGAGAGGGCCAAAACCAAGAGAAAAGCCAGGCCAAGACGGCCGTGAGAGACCCGCATTGAAAACGAAAGTGGCCAAGACAACGAGTTTTGTCGCTCAACTGGCAACTGGCAATTGCATGTTGCTATTGTCGCCATGACTAATATCCAATTTCTTTGCCCACTCGCTCCTCTGCAACTTCAACTTCAACTTCCAAGAGGAAGTCGCGTTTTCCCCCCAACACAACACACAAATTGGTGTTTTAGCAAAACCAACAATTGCCGCACAAATTGCAGCCGGAAAATCCCCATTCATTCGATGTTCGAGCTGCGTCTCAAGCGTGACATTTACTTTCGGCCCAAAGAAGCTTTCGAGCCCATGATTACCGACCAGTGGTTATTAGCCATTCGATGACACACATTTTCGATTTCATTGCCACCGCCCACGGGGGTATATACCTATATATATTTTCCTACACGTTGCAGCAGCCGCAATTGCACTGCGCAACCAACTTCATTGGGCAACCAAAAAGCAGGCTGCCGGGGCTTAATGTGCCTAATGTACAAATTACCGCCTGGCAGTTAGGGATTGGATTGTGCCATTTGTGGCAACCCACCAAATAGGCCAAAACCAGTGACATAACCCAACAAGAGGCTCGTTTGTTTTCTCTTTCTTGGCAGCGGGTGGCTTTCAAGGTCGTGCGGTCTTCAGCCCACTTCCCCAAATGGCAAACGCAATTACACTAAGCTAATTGTATTGTTTATTAAATCTAATAAATATTGCGTCTCCGGCGGAGGATTGCACATTTCAATTGCCTAATGCTACGAGCCGTAAACTAATGAGATGGGTTGCATTGCCAAAGGTTCGGAGGGGATGCCCAGGGTCGTCGGCGGCTATAACTCGTTGCGGGTCACCACTTCCTGGATCCACCGCACAGTCTTCTGAACGTTGTGATAGATGCCTGTAAAAATTTGGATAAATATGTTTTAGATTTTGGAAGGTTTCCGAATCCCACCTGGCTGATGATCTACTCCGCAGCCAAAGCCCGCACTGGTTATGCCCACGAGCACAAAGCGCCCGCGCTCCTTGATCACCAAAGGACCTCCAGAGTCTCCTGGGAAATATTAAAAACATGCGTCTAGAATTTAAAAGAGTTCTCAAAGATAAGATAAATATAATTAATCTTAAGGTATAAAAACAATCAATGTATAATTGTTAAAGAAAATATAGGAAAATGTCTTTGTAATCAATCTTATTAATACGATTTTAAGAAGTTATGGTGCTCTACTTAATTTTAAAATTGAATGGCACATTGATGCATTTGTCATACAATCTTTGTGTTACCTGATGTGCTACCAAAAATTTGTTAAAAAATAATGTAATTATAAAATATTTTTTATTATCATTAGAGCTGCCTTTGTTTAATAGCAATTAGGTTGAATTTGATTGATAGTTTTAACTTATCATTATTTGAAACACACTGTTCAAAATTATATTACTTTTGATTATATCCCATAGACTATTTAACAATTGTTTATACTTTATTTAAACAAGTATTATTCGTTCTGTGGAAGAGGGGTGTCCATCATTAGAAAGTCCCAGTACGTTAGGCATAAAAATATGTAATACATTTTGAATAACATTTTTAAGTTAGATTAAGGGCTAACTACTTAAACTGTGTAACTGCACAGAGTTTCGGTGCAATGTTGCTTACTCACAAAAAGTGGAAATTAGTATAAATGAATAGTAATGAAAATAAAATAATACTCCCCATTGGGATCATGATCAAAATCTAAAAGATAAACGGAACAAGTACTAGATAGTAAAAGGAGTTTGAATTAAACAACAAACTATAATCATGAAGCCCAAAAGTATGCATTGGTATTTGCTATAAACTAAATATCTTTCTAACCCTTTAGTAGTAATAAAGATAGGCCCTAGTAGATTGTTCTAAAAATCTTAGTTTAGTACAAAATTCTAATTCGAAAATAAATTTTAATAAAATAAATTAAATTAATCATAATAAAATAAACAAACGTTTATCAATGTTGTTTAGTTGACTTTGAAAGTACAAGTGTTCCAACATCCTCCTTATAGAATCTAGCATATAACTTACCCAAGCACGCATCCATATGGCCATCGGAATGGCCGGCACAGAACATCTCCGCCTTGATCTCCACATTGATCTGCTTGCTCTCGTGCCAGCGGACGCAGTCCAAGGTGGCTAAAATAGATAGTATTAGATTCGGAGAAGAGGTATCCAACCATTCCCACTTACTTATAATGGGAACACTGGCCACCTGCAGCATGTTGGTGCCGGCGTGGCCCATGTGCGCCTCCGTCTTGCCCCATCCGGCTATCAAACCCTTCCGCCCGATCAACCGGATGGGATATGAAGGCAGGCAGATGGGCAGAATGTGCTCCGTGAAGGCCGTCGGCTGGGCCAACTTCAGCAGGGCCAGGTCATAGCGGTCCGGCTGGGTCATGCGGAAGTTGAAGCGGGGATGGATGATCTTCTGCAGCACGCTGTGCTTCTCCACGGGCAGCGGCTCGTGGATGTGGCCCAGATCCTGGGTGTCCAGCTCCCCCAGGTAGACGGTGATGTCCGCCAGCTGGGCCTGCTGGATGCAGTGGGCGGCGGTGGCCACCATGTTGGCCGAGATGAGCACCCCGCCGCACTGGTACTCCGCGATGCGGATGTGCGCCTGCCAGGGGTACTCGGCGAACTGGGCAGGTCTACCGCCGATGATGCGCTTCTGCAGAGTGTTCTGCGCCGTTCGGGGTAGTCCACATTCGGGCTGAAAAATATTTAGTAAAGTAAATATAAATAATAAGCCTTCAAGTTGATATCATAAAACTATTTAAGATAGGATCTGTGATATAACTTGATCGGTATTCTTAATATCCCAAGCTTTGCAGACTTGTATCCTTACCAATACCTTTTCTATTTGACCTTTTAAATAGTTTTGCAAGGACCGCATTTTTCGGCTTATAACATAACAATTATCCAAATTTAATACATTCGATTTTCAGTTTGTGTATAGTATTATGCATTGCAATGGTTTTTGTCTTTCTGACGCACAACAAAAACTAGGTCAATATCAGTTAAATATTATTATTTAATCATATAATTTTGATGCCAAAAAATTTAATTAGATATTCAAAATTAGCAGGTGGTTTTTAATTACTATTTCTGTTTCTTCTCTTTTTTTACGCCAAAAATAGGGCAAAAATATCAAATTAATATTACCTTGATATTTGCAATATCAAGCCTTTATGACATGAATAATATTAAATTTTTAAAGAAATATTTTATAAATATCTTAACTTAATGGGATGTCGAACCTGTACCTCCAGGCTCAAAAACATCACTGGAAAATTTATTTATTTACTATTCAAAGTTTGAAATAATTTAGTGCTACTTTGTTCAAGAAATTAACAAACCCTGGTTATTCCTCCAGAAGGGCTGGGCCTGTTGATTCGAAGGCTTTTTCTATGATATCAATACTTCAAAGTACACATCTTTATCTAATAAAGTCGGAATTTGAAATGCAATACCCCTGGAAACTATGTAGCTATCCCTATTCTAGCTCTAATTGGCAAAATCCTGCCCGTCTGTCAAGTGAAATTGCTCAATTATCCCGCTCTGCGGTTGCAACGGCTCAATTACGGCTGCCGAACCCACCTTGAGATTGAGGAGCTCGTTGTCGTCACGTCGGCGCAGCATGATCCGCTTGGGCAGGCTGTTGAGATTCAGCTTCAACTGGCCGTAGTCCAGCAGATTGGCCAGTGGGGAGGGGGAGTGGTGCAGGTGCTGGCTCTGCGGATCGGAGACGCAGCAGCTGAAGAGCCACTTGTTGCTGCCACATCCCTTGGCGTGCTTGCCGCCTTGCAGCCAACAGGAGAAGCTCAGCTTGCAGGGCCAAACGCCGCTCTGGTGGACGCATTCCGCGGGCACGCCCAGCAGGGTGTTCAGAATATCTGGCGGGGATTGGGGATTACATATGGTTAAGATACATCCAATCAATACCCTATACTCACTAGCTTGGCTGGCGCCAAAGTGACAGAGGAGCAGGAGTATCACGCACAGCCACAGCAGCAGCTGCATCTTGAATCTTCTGAATACGGGGTCACAATTCGCACTTCAATTCACTCCATCGGAATGGGCTATAACGCTTTTGTTGCCAATGAAAGCATGACAATTTCTTATTCACTTTTCGAGCTGGCTTCTGCCGTTTTCTTCTTACATTTCCTATTATTGCTGCTCCACTTTTACTGCCACCAGAAGATGCTGCTCTTTATGGGCCTGGCCTGTCTGGGTGACTCACAAGAGCTCCGGAGATCTCCACGAGATCTGTGTCCTTGATAGGCGAACAAGTTTCGGGTCGCTTGCAAATGCTGTGTAGTCGGGCTGGCTAATGGATTTTTATATAACCATCATAATGGGAACTGTGCCAATTCTCCGGGATGGCACAGTTTTCCATTAGTTTTCCTTTTCCCAGCAGCCACGCACCCGAGTTTCACACATTTTTTCCGCAATGATACCGAGAACTGTTCTTCGAAATGAGAGATGGTGTTATATGCCACAACCGCACGCGCCGCTAGCCAAACGCAAACTAACTTCACGCCATTAGAAAAGACGCAGCAACAGGTTGATCTTGGTTCTTGTTTGTGTTGCTGCTGTCGCCAGTTGATGTTGCTGCTGGGTTGAGTGGATGTTGCTGCTGTTGCTGTTGCTGCTACAGTTGCTGCCTCTGATCTTCTTCATCTCTACTAATTATTACGAAATGCTGATGACGCCGCCAGCGGCGCAGGAAATGTTCTCCCAGTCTGTTATAATTATTTTATGCGACATAATTGCAACAACCGCTGCCATCTCTCCATGGAATGGGAACAATTCGTAGTGTTTTTGGGTTAGGCCATCTAGACAAAGGAGAACCACTAGCCGAAATGGGGGCCACACACTTATTTATGTAACTTTCTAATTTGTCGCCAGCTGGGCGAGGTTGCGGGGAGATTAGCATATTAAATAGGGTTCTTAAGTGGCACACTCCTAAGTATCTCTGACTAGGAAAGTGAAAACTCATCTTTAAGACCTAAGAAACAAGCAGCTTTGTCATTCCATTATAGTTTCAGTCAGATTCAATGATATATCATATCATAATATATACATATGATAGGTAGGTCTGTAAATTATTACCTATTGTTCTTACTTTGGATTTGTTTTTAAACATATCTGTGTAAGATAAGAACATTGCATTTATAAGAACCACTTAAATAATTCTGTCCAACATCATAACAGTTCCAGGGTTGACTACAGATTGGTTTTAAAATTTGAAAATACTGATAGCAACGATCTAAGCCCCATTTCAGGTTTTTTTAGTTCAGTTTTAATTTTTCTAGTTTTTAGGATTATGATATGGAGGATAGATCCCCCGGTTTAAACAGTGTATGTAATGTATATATTTTTATTGAACATTTTTGATTTCTACTGAACAAATTTTATTGTACATCCACCCACAACAAAATTCTGGATCCGCTGGTATGAACGTACGTATTTACAAAGATTTTGAAGAAAATAAATCTATCGTGAAGAATACTATACTTAATGCTAAATATATTTTTAACATTTTTGAGTCTACATTTTTAAATTCACTGTTTTTAAATACTTGCTTTCAATAAAACAACTAGCAGGCCCTGATCCTAAGTTTTCCTGTCCGCTGACAGTTAGAGCCCTGACTTTCAGTACATCGTTGTTTGTTCTGTTGCAAACACATCAACAGCAACACAGGCAAATCCCCAAAACGGACTTCCGAAACTGAATCCGGCAAAAAGCACGTTAGGTTGGCTTCCAACGAACGGTAACAATGGCCCCCAACGATCCATCGCATCCTGGTGGCAAGGCCTCCGCCGTGGCCCTGGCCGCCAGCCACACCATCTCGTATGTGCAGTGCCAGAACCTCAAGTACAATGTCATCATCGTCGGCTGGCTGGGCGTGATCATCTCCAGCGTCATCCTGGGCAGCTCCGTCCTGACCATCCACTTGCGGACGGACATCGAGCTGCTGCTCAACCAGTGGCCCTTGAACTTGATCCCGGTTACAGATCAGCAGCTACTGATCAATTGTGAGTACTCCTAGATCTTGGGAATTAGCCTTGGGATTAGCTAATTTTGATCACTTGGCCCCAGTGTTGACCATCTTTAGCTCCATTGCATACGGAATGTCGTTGATCAACATGGGAGTCAGTCTGCTGCTGCTAATAGGTATCGCCCGGGTAAGTTCAATGGAAAGATGGTATCATGGTCATCTAAAAGAAAGTAAGATGCATCCCTAGTTCCAGTTCTTATGACCGATATTGTGTATAGAGACTTTCATTTTAAGGGTTATTAAAAGCAGATGTATAGCAAAGATCTCTACAATCGAACCACAAATATTTTTTAAGTCGATTGCATATTATTTATCATATTAGAAAAAGGCATTCATAAGAGATATGCAACAATGTCAAAATAAAAATCTTATGCCAGATATTGCTTATGGAAACTCATTGATACAAGAACTCAAAAAGCAATCAAATATTTCTGAAAATCGTAAGTCTTTATCTACGTTTTAGGTCTTGGAATATTTTGATTTAAACAATTGAATATTTATTATAATAGAAAAAGGCATTCATTACAACATTAACATAAATTCACAAAGTGCATGCAATAACGCCCAGCGTTACAAAATAAACTAAACATGGTCGTTTTTGCATGCACCCAAATTCACATACAAGCCTGTTCCGCCTTTTATTTTATTAAAATTCAATTTGCAACAATTGATAATATTTTTTAAGAGAAAAGTATGTAATTAAGTTATTTCTATAATGGTTGATGTGATGAAAAGAAAATGGATTCAAAATCAATTCGCATTCAAAAAGGTAATAATCGGAACAAGCCCGATAAGTAACCCCTATTTTACAGGACTCAAGTTGCTTGATGTATCCCTGGTTGATCTAAAAGTAATCTCTCTTTTGCAGGACTCAAGTTGCTTGATGTACCCCTGGTTGATCTATCATGGCGTTATTTTTGGCTTTGGTCTTTATTTGGGGGTTTTCTATGCGACCGCAGGCCTGTTTATTGACCTGTCGAGCTTTCTAATGTGTCTTCTGGTGTTCACCCTTGTGCTGGGTAGGTATCTAGTATATCTAAATAAACATATCATCTTATGAACCCATTCCCCCAGTTATTTTTTACAAGATCTACCACGAGGTCTTCACCCTATTCCGCGTGATGGAGCAGCAGTCGAAGGAGGGGGCCTTGGGCGGGCTTTACTACCAGGATGCCGAGCACGCATGGACCGCGGCTGGGCTTCCCTATCAGCAGGTCTATCTGCCGCGTCTGCCAATCCAAAAGTAATCTCCAGAATACCCACATCCAGACAGCAACTACAACAGCAACGAATATCAAAAACAAAAAAAAAATGACATTTGGACTTCGTTTGTACGATTAATAAACGTTTGAAACGGGTTCGAATTCATTTCAACTTTTGTATAATTTATTTACACACAAAATGTAGTTCATAAATAGTTTTAAAATTACATAACAGCGCATATGACTAAGTAAATTAGGCCGTAATTATCAGATATAATTAATTTAAAGGTTTTGAGGTGTTTGCAAATAAATCGCACACGTGTGTATCTTGCAGACACACACAGCCAATCAGTCCTAACTGCTAAATTGTACTGCGCTAATTTGTTAAATTATTATTTATAATTATATATATAGATATAGATTATATTGTGTAACCATAAATTAAATCGGCGTGGATCGGAAGCGGAGTCGGGAGCAGAATGAAGTGAGTTATGTACAAAACAATCTGGGGCCCACTTAGCAGGCAGGTGCGAATGCGAATGCGATGAGAATAAATTAGTGTCGCCCCTCTAGATGTTCATCGTGAGTCCGACGACATAGGATACCCAGTCCACCGTCTTGCTGACGCTGTGATAGATTCCCGGCTGTCCCCGGGACGCACAGGAGTAGCCGGCGGAAACCACACCTGGAGGAGATCAATGGGTATAAGTTATAGGGATATAGGATGGAGTTATATAGGTAGAACACCCACCAATCAGATACCATCGCCCGTTCTTGTCGTGCATCAGGGGTCCTCCGGAGTCGCCCTGGCAGGAGTCCTTGCCCCCGTTGCGGTATCCCGCGCACAGCATCTCCTGGTAGATGACCACGTTGATCCCGTTCTGCCGATGCCAGCGCTCGCAGATCCGGTTCTCGATCACGGGCACATCCACCGCCTGGAGCGTCTTGGGACGCAGCCGAGAGCCCGGATTGAGGGCTCCCCAGCCGGCGGCCCAGCCGAACTTGCCCAGGAAGTCCTCGTTTTTCTCCGGCAGGCAAATGGGAGCTGGAAAGTATGATAAAAGGTGTTACTATTCTGCAATTTATAAATATTTTAATTAAATGCTTTTCCATTTATTGAATCTCAACATAAGGGAAAGGAAATAAGCTTGTTTAATTTTAACCAATTAGGAAAATTCCTGCTTATCTATCTGGCATAGGATCATTTTAAATGACAATACTAAGGCTCTTAATGAATTAAAACTAGATTCTATATTTAGAAAGCCAATAAAAAACGTAATAGGTAGTATAATATTGAACTTTGACTCACTCTATACATCTTATACTTTTTCATTGAATTGTAAATGCTAGTTGTTAAAAATTTTAAGAAAGTGGGTTTAATTTAGAGCTTTCTAGGGCTTTACCTTTTGTAATGATTTATTTAAAGTTATTTGATACTTTTATTTTTTTGGTAAGATAATAAAAATAAATCTTACATTTTTGTATGTTATTAATAACAGTTATAAAAAGACTTATTTTTCTATCAGAAAAATGTGTGAAAATAATCGTTACTTTTTAATCAATTTTAAACAAGCTAAAACGGTTCAGGTCATTTACCGACAAACAATTTCACACTAAAATGTCTCTTTTAATTTTTCTCTGTATTTTGGTGTTATCCCAAGTATATATTTTTATCCCTAGATTGTTTTGTTCACTCCATTCATTTATTTACAATTATAGTTTGCCTGTGTTATTATTTTCATATTGAACTAAGCCCGATAAACTCACCTATGTGTGGCATAAAGTGCACGGTGCGTTCCAGCGTGAGAACGGATATGTCGAAGCGGTCCGCCTGCGGCGTGAACTTGAAGTACGGATGGACGTCAATCCGCCGGACTCCGAAGGTGTAGGCCGGCAGGGGCTCCACGGCCGAGTTGATCACGTAATCGCCCAGCGTGACGTGCACCTGGCGCGGAGTGGCCCGGGCCACACAATGACCGGCCGTGACCACGTGGCGCCGCGAGATCAACGAACCTCCACATCTAAAGTGACAAAATTAAATATGAATATTAAATATTAATATTAAAACATCATATCTTACCTGGAGGAACCGATGCGGATGTAGGCCTGCCAGGGAAAGGAACCAAAGCCCGCATCATCGCCGCCCACAATTCGCCGCTGGGCGGTCTGCTTGGCCAGCGAAATGCCGCAACCTGAAAAATGTGAAAAGGAGAAGGGTAGTCAGATCAGATGGTACCAGGCACCAGGACCTCTTGACGGGGCCTTATGGGATGATGGGATTAGTGAAGCATTAACAACGGGTTGGGGTGACCACCAAGCAAGCAGTTAGCCAAAAACAAGCAGCTGCCGGGTTCAAATCAGCTTTCTAGAGTCGAGTTAAGACGGGTTGAGTCGTCGCGTCTTTGCGTCTTAATGGGATTTGGGGTTTTGGTCTCTGGGCTTGGAGCGTAATGCCGTTAAGCTATGTGTAATATATGGCTTAATTATCATTAGCGTGCTGTGGTAATTAACATGCTCATGCCGGGCAATTAAACATATATTTTTTTTCGGTTCCAGCTCAGCCTTTCTTTCGCCTCCTTGGCGGGTGGCTTTGGTTTTTTGTTTTATTTTTAGTGGCGTGCGTTGTTATAGGCCTTCATATCTCTCTCTCCATACATCCAATATAATATAAGATTGCAACTTAATTAGGCACTGAAAACTAACCAAGAGTGTAACAATAACAAATGCGAATTACGAGTGCATAACTACATAACAAAACGAACTACAAAATATACGTAAATTGTTAGAGGTGGCATGCAAATTATTTCCCAACTATTTTTTCTTTATATTCGCTTATTTGGTATTTGGGTTTAGTGTGCACGTGCTTGGAATTTGGTTTCAATTGATTGGATTGGATTGAATTGGATTGGATTTGTTTTGGTTTTGGAGGCTTGCTTTCGAGCTGAGGCTGCCACCTGCCACACTCACTGGGTTCGTTGTTGACCGGTCCGTAGTTCTTTTGCGGCAGATCGGTGAGATCTACGGCATTGCCGACGAAGTCCGAGCTGCCCAGATTGGCCGACTTGGCCGTGCGGTGGCAACAGCCGCGCAGCAGTCCGTCGCAGGTCCCCTGAATGAGGCCGCCGGACAGCCAGCAGCCCAGGAAGAACTCGCACGTGCCGCCCCGGTGCTGGCACTCCGTGTCCGTTGTGATGTCGACTGTCGAATGGGAATCGGAATCGAAATCGAAATCGGAGTTGCAATCGGTATGTTCTCGTGTTTGGATGGTGGGGTGTTCATGATGGGGGTTCTCGATCTTTTGGGGGGTGTTTCTGTGTTGTGGGGTTACGTGGCCTAGTGCAAGCAGTTTCCCCAGCAGCTGACTGAAGCCCCTTCCTAAGCCCTACCGAAATGCGGGGGAGGAGGAGGTCTCTGGGACGAGCCGGGTGCGCGGACACTTACCTTTCTCCTTGAACGTGCTCGCCGACTGGGGACTACTCGTGGCCTCCGAGGCGCTGTCCAGCTCCTGCAGACTGTAGTCGTTGCGCACATCCTGCACGGCGGCCAGCTCGTTGATGCCAAAGTTCTGGTCCCTATTTGGGATGGAGGAGATGGAGTGGTTAGTCTATGGGCTTCAAGAATGAGATCGATAATCTAATTGCCAATAAAAATTCAACAGCCAGTAATATTACAAGCGGAATACAGGCATGATCAAGGGATCTGCATTTGAGAATTTATCTTCTCACTTATTTAAGAAGAAACGTTCTTGAAATCAACACGAAAGTGATCTACTTATTTAAGAAGAAAGTTCTTGAAGTCAAGACGAAAGTGGTCTACTTATTTAAGAAGAAACGTTCTTGAAATCAAGACGAAAGTGATCTACAGTTCGTTCTTCAAGATATTGATATAGAGTCTTTATTTTCCCTTTCAAGAAAACATCCTCTGAAACTAAGAACATTTAAGGTCACTTTTGAGAATGAGGAAAGGGTTTTATGAAAAGGGTTTATCTGAGTGTACTTCGATACCTATATTCTGGGACTTAAAAGAAAGTGATTAAATAAAACCACTTAGTTGAAAACCTTAAAGGAGAAAGCAAAACTTAACAAAAACCGATCTGATTTTAAATTGCTTTATTATGTATTGTAGAGAATCAAAGTCCAATGAGGTTTTTTTAAAATCAGTTACTTAACATCTCTACCACAGACTTGTACAACATTACAATTCTTCCAATATTTAAATAGTTATAATCTGTCATTTTAAATCTGGTTTATCATAACAACTTGAACCATTTGTCAAGTAACAATAATATAAAATGTAAGAATGCTTGAACGAAATTCATATGAATAGTAGAACACAATATTCCAGGAACAGCAAATTAATGCAACTAGTTATATTTAGAGTATTTTAAAAAATTGTCTAAGTGGTTCTGGAGTTTTAGATATCTATTCTAAACCAGGTGCAAATTACTTACCTAAAAGCAATGTTATCGCTGAAGTACACTCCATTTCCGGAGGGTCCACTGCTGCCGGCGGGGCCACTGGGTCCGGTGGTGCCCACATTGTCGCTGGTGGGGAAGACGACCCTAGGACTCCTCGATGACTTGTAGGGATAGTAGCGGCTCTTGCGCGATCCCTGGTACTCGCTGGGTCCCACGTATTCCTGGAAGTTCTTCTGCGGTCCAAACTGTCTAACCGGAGCTGGAGGACCAGTCCGGAACTCGGTGTCGCCAAAGTAAAAGCCACGCTGTGGTCTCTGCTGCGGCAAGGCGGTAATTGGTCCATTGATGTCCCCAAACTTGGTCACATCATCTCGATAAAGCTTCAATCCATGTGGCTTGGAGTTGCTAACCAGGCCGGGAAACTCGAAGCTGGAGGAGGCCGAATCCGAATCGAAGTAGAGCTGTCTGGTGTGCCTCGTCTCGTGTTGCTCATACTGAGTGGGTGGCGGAGCAGGAGCCGCATCCTCGCTATAAGGCTGCGGTTCATAACCCCCAGCACTGGTCTCCCCGAAAATGGGATTATCCTCGCGATAAGCCTGGGGATGGAAGGGACTGGCTGGCTTCAGGCTGTAGCTGGGAAACTGAAAGCCCACCCGCCGGCTGGTGTTCTCCGGCTCGGCATATTCCAGTTTATCCGTGGAACTGGCGGCGGCCAGGAGATCACTGCGCTCCGTGCGCTCTGGATTGAGTTCCAGCTCTAGGGGTTGCTGTTCTGGACTGCCCTGGGTGGCCAGTTCGGCTGCAAATTCATGGGCCACAGCGGCTATTCCCTCGGCTGGTGGTCCCAGCGAGGAGAGCGTGGCATTCCGACTGGGACGCAGCTGGAGGAAGGCTGCCGAGGATCCCCCAGATCCATTCTCCCCCTCCGTTTGCAGTGGGATATACATGTAGTTCCGCCTCCTCCCCTGACGCGTCACATTCTCCGGCATGGTGGGCACCAGCTGCTTGGGCACTGTGATTAGCTCGCTTTGGGGGAGTTCTACTGAAGGAGCAGGTATGATCTCCACCTGGGAGTTGGCAGAGGAATCAGATCTCCTCTGGGCAGTGGAGCTGCCCATCTGCCGGGCAGTGCGATAGGAACCAAAGGACTGCACCACTGTGCCATCGCTGCGCTGGCGGAGATCCTTGAAACTTATGTCATCCTGCTGGCTGAAGCTCTGGTAGGGAGCATACAGATTGCGGGCGGTGGAGGGCGTGGTGGCCGCTGCCGACGCCCCCGCAGTTTGCCAGGGCAGCAATTGGTGACCGGTCAAAAGGGCGGCCGTGGTCACTGCCGTGGTGGGCGTGGCACAGCAGCAGTAGGCAAACAGATTAACGGCCAACACCACCTGGCTCCATCTCCAGTTGTTGCGTGTGCTGAGGCTACTGCGATTGCTCTTCGTATTGGCCACTAACATCTTACATCGAGCAGGATGAGCGGCGGTGAATGGTGGTTGTCTGGCTGCCTGGCTACCTGGCTATCTGGCTACCTGGTGGTGGTAATGACACTGGCTCCAATTAAGGTGCAGCCGCCTGGCACTTCCTGCTTGGCACCGCCTGAACTTGAACGAATGCCGGCCCAAGAAAAGCTGGTCCGTTTCGCTTTTCTTACGCTCCGCTGGCTGCTGGAAAAGTGGATACCGAATGCTGTCAGCTGCGTGCCGCGTTCATTGATCTCCACACCACACTGGTTTTTCGGCCTGCTCTCTGGGATTTTCCGATTTTTCTGATTTTCCTCGATTTCTGCGATTTTTGCAATGTTCCGGCGCGGCTCGTCGACTGTGTTACAATTCAGTTGGATTTGCGGCACAATCTGTGTGCCTGCCGCCGATCGCTCAGCTCGTGTGGCGAGTTTCGTTGTTTGGGTGCCGGGATGGGATCGAGATGGTGATCGAGTTGGTGGGTTGTTTTGGTTGCTTTGGATTTTTTTGGTGGGTCCAGCGGTTATTGGTCTGTGCTGTGCTCCAATGGCAATTATGGCAATTGCTGTTGACGCTTTAACAGCGGCGTTTCAGGCGGTCTCTTCGTGTGGTTGCATGCTGCACCGCATCGCGACAACGTCCACGAATCACTTCCTTAATTGCCTGCAACGGGTAAACACAAATTATTATTTACTGAACGACGATAGACGTAAGACCGGTTTTATTTCGGCAATTAAGAGTGGGTGCCCCCGTGTGGGTTGTAAATGCTAAAATGCTCAAATGCGCTTTCGTTCGCCTGGCATAATCTCCGCTTTGCGCATTAAATTCCCATTAATCGCCTTGCAAATTAATTTTAAATCATCAATTTGAGGTAAAAAAAAATAAAACTGGTTGCGGCCAGAGGTGCACTTGCCACTGCAACACTACACACGACAACACAACACGCGTTTGCGTTTCCTCGGTCACACAATCCACACACAGCTGAGTTTTTGGAAACCTGTCGCCGCGATAAAAGCATCTGGGAAAACTGGAAAAACCATCATCAGCAGCTGCCAGCTCGCAGTGTTTTTATTTAATTTCCCATTTTTACTTTTTGCGCATTTTCTGTCTAATTTTTTACGTTTAACGACAGAAGGAAATGAATGAATGTAGCGAAAAAGCGCAAAAAAGGCACACACAAGGTGTAGTTCAGTACCCTATGGGGGCCCAAAAGGTATATAGGCTTAGATTTTAAGATTGTTTGTAGGTTGGCATTATAACGAAACAAATTAATTAGGAAAGTCTTGTTGATAAAATAGGTGCAATATTTGTGTATATTTTATCGAATTTTAACTAGGGATTGAGATTTTAACAGCTTTCAGAATGTTCTAAGAGGAAATGAAATGAAATCTATAATGTTCGCTAAAAGTTCATTCATGCAAAGTTTTTTCTTTGACAATGTAATGTACAATATTATGAAATATTATGCACAACACATAAATATTCCCTAGAGCATCCTTGAATTATATTCATTAATCAACGAATTGGTTTTAAAATAGGTATTAAACCTTTTTATTTCCTAATCATTTAAAATGTAATGTAAAGTTCTATCTCATAGTGGATAAATCGAATCTAATATTTGTACATCAGTTCTAAATGCTTTCATATTAAATTAATGAATTGAATATGTTTAATTATTATTTGTAATGTACAATTTATTGTTAGTGTTAAATTTCGTCCATATTTTGTTAGAGATTTTAAAAAAGTGTTTTTTCTTTTTACTCATAATAGGGTAATTTTGAAGTCGGCTAAACACAGAACTTCTAGTTATAATGGATGTCTTTGGTAAGAATGTATTTTTTTTTTAAGGTTTGATAAAGATGAATTTTTCCTCCTCACAGTGAGTGCATTTTTGAGTCGACCAAGATCAGAATTCCCTGTAAGTATGGACTGCAAGGCCCGGTAAGCCGAACTTCAGCAAGCTGCCTTGAAAGTAAGAGACTGCCAGCTTTTTCGCTCGGTGCTCGGCGGCGTTGCAGCCAAAGTCGGCGTATTTTCACTTTCATTTCGAGTTCAAGCACCACAAGAGCAGCTGCTTTTGCCTTTTTTTGCTTTTTAGCCGCTCTGCCGAACGCTTCCTTTAACTCTTGAGCAAACTTGACATTTTGAACTTGATTTGCGGTGTGCCGGCTAGCGATTTTCCAATGCACCAGGAAGCTGGCTGCCAAAACGTGACTCGGCTCATCGACAGCTTTGCATAATAGTTAACACATTTTGCGGACACTTTATGTATAGATGTTGGTTATGAAATATTTTTTGGCGACCCGACTGGTTTTGCCAGCTGCTGTTTTTGTTTGGTTTTTTTTCGTCTTTTTTTTCCTTGACGCATCGTGATGCAACCGTTGCAAAACTCAATTTACATTTTGGGCAGTGCATGCTAAATCCGGGCTAATCCATCCCGTCTCCAACTCCTGGATCGGGTTACGTAAGTCTGCACTTAACTGGCAGCTGCCCCATCATCATCATCATCATCATTACTACCATCATCATCATCATTGGACGGCAACAATGCGTATGCGTGATGTTGCCATATGGAAACGGCCTTGAGTGAAGGACGCCGGAAACTGGCTTTCTGCGGCTCTTTCTCTTTCGCCAGCTCTTACGCATATTTTACAATCGCTTTCAGTTTATTTGTTTTAATTAACAATACTCGTACTTAGCTGGGATTTTCTGTAAGGGTCTGGGGAGCTACATATATATATAAATACCTCCCCGCAACTTGATTACTTTTGTTTTAGTTTTGCGCCGGCAGTGAAAGTTTTTTTCTGCCGCAAACAATGCGTCGTTCATTTCGTTTCGTTTCCATTTCGTTGTAAACAAGCGATTTTGTTGCTTTTCTGCTCGTAATTGAGATAAATGCATTTTAAATGCGCCATCGCAGCTGCAGCAACTGGTTGCAGTTGCAATTGCAGTTGCAGCTGAAGTTGCGTATGCAGATGCGATGTGCATTTCGGGCACTCGATTATGCGTCTCAAATCCGAAAGACTTTTCTTTTATCTGGCCACGCATAATTCACGACAAATGAATTCTCCCCGCAAAAGACCAAAGACAATGGCTAATGGTGCAGCAGCAACATCTGCAACATCAGCAACATCAGCAACAATGGCAACACAAATGCTCAGCCAAAGTTGTCATTTTCGTTGTCTCCCGTTTGTCGCCGGCTGATGAGTTGCGCATAAAGTAAATGCCAGACAAGCTGCGCCGCCGGCTCAAGGAAATTTTTATGCATTTTGTTGAATTGAGGGAAAATGCCTAAATTATGGAGGAGGCAACCCAACGCTTGCCTAATAAATTAGCAAAAAAGCCGAAAGAAGAGGCCCGAAATCGCTTTCATGCCAAAACCGAGTTAGCGGCTCCTTAAAAGAAAAGCTGTGAAAACTGCCAGCTGCTAACAATGTCTCTGAACTAATTGTAAACAAAGCTTTATTTATTTTCCTTAACCAAATTAATATGCATATGAAGAGACTATTAAGATAAGAGTCACCAAAGATTTCTTTAATAAATTAATGCATGTATATACATATGTGGTTTTAAATTTAAATATTAAATTCTTTAGAAAACTGGCATTCATACAAAAATATTTTTTTTCCAATCAAAACATGCTAGGAAAGTAATAAACAAATAAATATTAAAGGTGTTATATACCACTTTCCGACAGCATAAAACAGTTATGGGTATGTATTTTAAAAGTAAACATCCCAGACTATTATTTTTCTGTAGCCAACAATCACTGTATCCATCCAATAGACAATCCCAAACATATTATTCGTGTTTTCCCCACTTTTCTTTGGTTAAACGCTTACATTTGTTTAAGCAATCAAAAGACAATCACAGCGACCACCAAATTGATAGCCCCTCCCCCCACCGATCCACTCCCACACCCACTTTCGGTGGTTATCCTCTTGGCCAAAAGTGGAATTAAAATAGATTTGCTCAATTATTTACAATTGCTACCATCTGCAATTACGAATTGTTTGCACAAGACGACGAAAGGTTAGGCCCATTTGACTTTCCCACCACCCATCGCCCAAGTGGGTCAAACAGCTGGGCTCGTCTTGGCCAAAGCTGAAGCTGAACTAAGTTGGAAATCGGTGTCATGCCATTGGCACATTTAGCCTGGCCCAAAATACAGACGACATATACATATTAGAGCCGCGAGAGTTGGGTAAGGTAAGTGCCGTTGTAAACCGCAGTCAAGAGGGTTTCAAAATCAATCGTTGGCCAAAAGATGGCACCTGTGACGTCTGCTCCACGCACACACAATGTGTTAATTAGCATTCAATACGCAAGGCTGCTGCGCAATTGTTACGAATGTGTTAAGTCAACACCAGCGGCAGTCGGGTGTTAAGAAGTAGTGTGTAGACCATGGCAACAGCAATAACAAAAAGCGTTACTTTTTTAATAATATATATATATATCATATATAGCATCGCATGCAAATCGCACACGTTGTACCAGTGCTGATGATTATGCAATTAGCGCCACTCATACCGCGAAAGGAACACATGGCGTATGCGCAATATTAATCAAAAGATTGTGTGAGCTTTAAGCCGGTCGATTAGATAAGCGCAATAAACTTGCGGAGAATTTCGTGCTGATGACTCGTGGCGTGCTGTAAGACTATAGACCATATATATTGGGGGAAATACCCTCTTTTGACCACAGAAAAAACAAATGACTTAGGCAACAAACTTAAAAACTCCTAACAGCTTCAAAAAGTTAAAGGTTTATGCTACAAACTTGCACAAATCAAAGATGTTTCTGGAAATGTAGGGAAATTAAGGTATATAATGGGGGAAATACCCTCTTTTGACCACAGAAAAAACAAATGACTTAGGCAACAAACTTAAAAACTCCTAACAGCTTCAAAAAGTTAAAGGTTTATGCTACAAACTTGCACAAATCAAAGATGTTTCTGGACATGTAGGGAAATTAAGGTATATAATGGGGGAAATACCCTCTTTTGACCACAGAAAAAACAAAAGACTTAGGCTACAAACTTGAACATTCACCCCAGCTTCAAACAAGAAATGTAGGGAAGTTAAGGTATATATATTGGTGGAAACACCCTCTTTTGAACACAAGCAACAAAAGACTTAAGCAACAAACTTGAAAATTGCTACCAGCCTTAAAAATCAAAGATGCTGCCAGAGTTTTTGGCTTCCGGATATGCAGGGAAATTCCCTCCTCCACCATCCAAAAAAAAACAAAAGACTTAGGGCACAAACTTGGCCCAATCAAAGGTGAATCTCAGTCAAATTCAAATAATTAGCTAACCCACAGCCAGTAGCTACTGCGGTCACCTCCCCCTCAAAAAAAAAAAAATAGAGCTTCCAATTAACAACAACAAGCCGATAAACAAACAACCCGAATGCATAATCAATTGGACTCAAAAGCGAGGAAAGAAAAATGATGAAAACAAAAATTGAGAAATCATTTGCATAAAGCCAGCAACATTTCGATTGGCTTACATAAGCCAGCACAGCAAATGCACAAAAGAAGGTAAGAGAGAGAAAGATATTTACATAAAGCATCGAAAAAGAAAATAAAAGCAAGCCAAATGGAGCCAAGAAATCCATGGCCATGGTCACAATTTGGCGGAACTTGTTTTCCAACGCTCGGATCGTATATTTCGGATTTTATTACATGATGAAAAAGGGTCCCAAATTCCGAACCGGATTTAAGCCCGCAACGGCAGCTCCTACAAATTAAGTAATTTGTGTCGGGCTGCTGGAAAGAAAGTTCTCGGTCGAAACAACCAAGTCTGGGTATACTTATATACATTAATATGGCACCTTTATAAGTATATAAAAGTAGTACCATGCTCCAGAGAGCAGGCCCAGACGAGTTTCTCCGCTTATGCAATAAGCCAGCCCTAAATTGAAAAAGCAAAACAAAATAAAACCACTTCAGGAAAACGAAAAAAAAAGTAAAGAGATGTTACCAAAAAGTAAAAAAAAAATAAAGAGACGGCGTCGGCGTTGCTGATAATGAAGTTCATGTCATACACACAGATACTCGCATACACCTTCGTTATTGTGTAGTCAACACAAGACTTCGACGGGGCCATAAAAACGTTGCCAAATAATTTGTGGCTCAAGCTGCAGTTAACCAAATTGAGGCTAAGATGCGCCTCTCTTTTCCCCTTTTACCCCCCATTTTTCCTCTTGACTCATTTCACATTTCGTTTGCCCTTCTTTTACGCACTTTTGTATGTGGCTCAGTATTTATGTTTTCCGGTTTTTTGTTTCTTTCCTTTTTGCATTTCGTTGGCTCGTATTTGTTTTATTGGCGACTTGACATGGTTTTTTTGTTTCAGCCCTTTCGGGCCAACCTATTTATTATGCCAAGTCTGTGTCGGTTATATAATAATTATCGAGCTCTTTGTGTGGAAACACATTGAATAATCGACCGAATTTTGGCATTGTTTTGTTGATATGACGTTTTATTGGGTCATCAAGTATGATTTTTGAAGTTCAGCTTTGATGTTATAATGTTCGAGGCACAAGACAATGAATGTTAGTTAATTTTTTGAGGCACTTATGATTGGGGTTGAGTAATGTTGAAAAGTTTTGTAAAGACAAATAAAGTATTTGATAATGAAATTCAAATATTTATAAACATTTAAGTGCTACTTCTACTAAGTGCGACGTCTTGAATATTTCATAAACAAATTTAAATCTTCTTAAGCAATTAGAATTCTGACAGCTTTTTCCTTACTTTGAAGATTTGTAAAGAAACTTAGTCTTGAAATCTTAAATTGATGAAAAATAATGAAATGATCAATGAATAATGAACTGAATATAATATTATTCAAGTATTACCATACCAAAAAAATGTTATTTATGATATTTTACAAATATTTTACCATACCAAAACATATTTTATCTCTGAATTTTTAGTTATCTTAAATATTTGCAATATTTTGAATAACTATGCAATGGAAATTGCCTAGACTAACAGACTTTTAACATATTTTTGGTACAGAAAAATAATTAAAAAGTAATTAAATCCAATCACTTCAAATAGCTAGTCTAAACTACATTTCCCAATATTTTCCTGTTTTACTAGTCAGCAGTATCCCACTGAGAAATGCATGACAACTAGCAATTAATACACTGGTCCAGCTCATTCTAGCGGACTCCAAAAACCGAAATGTATATCATTCGCAGGTGTTATACCCAAACCACAACCACTCCCCTAACGGGACACCCTGATGGTTCGACTGCTGCGGATTATGTGTCCAGGCATTTTGCAAGCATTTAAGCGCAAATACTTTCCACATTTTGCAAGAGACCACGACCACGCCATGAGGTTTGCGTTTTATGCATTTTGCCGAGTGGTATATGGTAAGATTTATTAGATAATGACGCTTTACTTTTGCACCATAACTGAGTAGTTTCTTTTTATGCGGTTCGTGAGCTGTGCGAATGTTGCAACGTCCAAATGATTTAATCGCTGGGAAGCGGCAAAAATCGATTCGGGAGCCTTATTAAACGAAAGTAATTTGCAAATTTGGTTAGCTCACCTTTTGCAAGCAGTGTGAAATCTGCTGAGAATTAATCCAATTTGATTTTTGTTTTGGAGGGGCGGGAAAAACTAGGCAAAATGAGAGAAAGAAATTGTATTAGGAATCCGATTACAAATTGCTTGCAATTTATGTGGCTGTTTTCTTTGCACTTTTCTTTATTGATTTGCCGTTTATTTATTTTCGTTTGGTTTGGTTTGAAGCGAGAGTAATAATAAAAACAAAATGCTTTATTTTTTGCCTTTTGCCAGCAGGCTGATCGGATCAGCAAACAAGCAGAAATATTGTTCAAAGTCGCTCGCAACAACAACGATTGCGACTCCAATTGCAAAATCAAATCACTTTCACTGTCAGGCCAGGCTTAGATGTGAGGGTGAGAGGGGAGGCGACTCGCAGGGGGGAGTTGGGGTCTTGAAATTGCAGCCAACTGCAAGCCAAATCCAATCCATAGCACTCACTCACTCCCTCTCTACCTCTCTCTCTTTCTAACTCTCTTTCTTTCTCCAATGGGTGCCACTTTAATTGCTGTTTTTGGCCATATTTCGCCTGGAGTCCTGGGCCTTATCTTAATCCTGCACTCACACAGTGGCACTTACAGCGATCGCGATCACGGGGTATATGTATCTATATATACAGTATATTATATCTGGCAGATACGAACGCAAACGAACCGAACTTGAGCCGAAGTTGAGCGAGGCGAAGCGCGAACACGACCTTCTTGAGCGGAGTCTCAAAGAAGTCTGAACGGTCTGCGCAGGCGCAAAAGCTGAGCGAAGCGCCCGAGTGCGAGCTTTTCAAGCCGCTGCGCAGCCGCAGTCGCAGTCGCAGTCGCCGCGCTGCTCTTCCTACGAAGCAGCCCCCAAAAGGGGTTTTCGGAAAATCAGCTGTCCGATCCCCCCTCTACGCCCCTGGCCATGCGTCGATTAGGCAACAATAAATGCACAGACAAGCGTAAAAGATATAAAAAGGGGTTGGGGGGGAGATGGAGTACTGTAACAGCCACCGCATTGTACAAATAATACAAATTATTGCTTAATGCCGGCAGACGAACGTACACCGAAAGTAATAAATACCAGGTCTGCCCAAATCAATGTGTTTCTTGCAAAGCAAATGGTTATCTCAGATCTTATCTCTTGAACCTTTCAGGAACTATTATTTTTTGTTTTTTTTTAGCTCTCTGGGAAAGAAATTGGAGATGATTATGATGCAGTTGAAACACCCAAAGATCATCGATCTTATCGTAGACATGGCGCCCAAACAGGAACCAAAAACAAATATTCATATAGTACATGTAACTTTTTTGGGAAAATGTGTTGTTTTTATACCAGATAGAAACATTTCTGTAAAATGGGACATCTGTATAAACTAAAAATCACAAATACTTTCAATTTTTAAATATTAAAAGACTTTTCTGAAATTGAAGTTTGAGATATTTATGGTGGATGTCTAAAATCTTTTCAAACGTATGACGTCCGATTAAGAACATAAGAACAATTTAGGAACTGAAATATGTTTATGTAACTTTTGTTATTTGAGATATTTATGAGGCATATCTAAAATCTTTTCGAAGGTATGCCTCCCAATCAAGAACATAAGAACAATTTAGGAACTCAAATATGTGTATGTAACTCTTATAGAGCATCTTATAACTAAGAAACAGATTCATGTCTCAGAGTATTGGGAATCTATATTAATCTAATACCATAAATATTTTAGAACTCAAATAATTTTATTCAAAATCAAATTGGAAGAGATGATTAAACACTATTTACCTACAACCCGATCGACCTCCATTTTATGCATTTCTTTCTGTGTAAGCATACCTCTCTTATAACTCCCCCTAGTCACCCTTTCGTAAGCTGCAATTATGATATGAAGTCGTAAAGCATCATTGGCCGCCATGGCCAATAGTAAGCACCATCGTTTTATTTCAGTTTTTGTTGCCGGCCAAACATGACAGCCGCCAATTAAACATTTTCAGTTCATATTTTTCCAATGCTTTTTGGCTTCGAAGAAAAGATAACCAGAAAAACAGAACCCGCAACTCACGAAAGCGTCGCAACATTTAATGCCTTTTGACAGACTGTGACAGGCTGTGACTCGGCTGTGACAGCTAATTGCAGTTGATTTGATTGAAATGTACATAAAGCAGCGTGTGCGCCTTGTCCAACTGACACCGACTTTTAACCAATGGAGAGCAAACAAGATTAACTGCAAGCCGTATTACAAGGGTGCCGTATCACAGAGGTCCATTGTGCAGTCACAAGATTATAGAGAACCGTGAAAATATTGGAGATATAAGTAAAATACAGAAATAAAAAGAAATGTAGAAGTGAAATTAAATTGAAGACAGATTCCCAGTTCTTTGAGGAATTTCCTTCAAGAACAATTTCTTCTTAAAATTTTATTATGTGCAGTCACAAGATTATAGAGAAAAGTGAAAATATTAGATATATAAGATAATCAACAGGAATAAAAAACATAATAAGTAGATAGTTTACATAGGAAAAACAAGTTCCTGATCTTTGAGGAATTTCGTTTAAGAACAAAATCTTCTTAAAATGGAATTGTGTGGAGTGACAAGATTATTGAAAAACTTGAACATGTTCGAGATATAAGTAAACAAAACAGGAATACAAAAATATTTATTGGAGAATTTAAAAAGTTAAACAAGTCCCCGTTCCTTAAAAATTTTATTCAAGAACAATATCATCTTAAATTTTTAATTATTTCTAAAATGCATCAATAACCAACGAATTACTTTTTAAAAGTATCTATAAAAGCAATCAAGAAAATAAATCAACAAAAAATGTACCTAGCTTTGCGTCAACAATAATTGAGTCTTGCGGATAATCTACTTTCAAGTTGCCAGACCTTCTGCAGCTGCCCACAATTACCTGGCCTGAGTTCAACAGCTGAGGTCCGACAACTTACTTACGGGCCCAAAGAAATCGCTCCCCACAATGGTTCATCTGTTATCTGTTTTAGCCACTCGAGCGTTCAAGCCCGTACAGTGAATACTTAACAATTCAACGTCAAGGCTGGACGGGAAAGCCTTGATCTTAAAACGGGGTGGTACGGGTTTTACCCGATACCACGGCATCGTCGGATGGCATGTGATGATTTTTGTGTCGCCCATGCCAGCGGAATGGCCTTTGGGAAACCGCAAGGCGGTCAACACAGCATCCGCTGCCGCTTTCAGATGATTCATCCGGCATTAGTTTTTTTTTTGTTTATTTGTTTTTTTACGGATTTCTTCTATTTACTTTTGATTGCTGCCCCTTGCTATTTAGCAAAGCTAAAAGTCCGTTTTGCTCTCGATTCGCACACGAATTGAAAGTGAAAGGAGCAGCGGCAGCATTTCTTCATCTGTATCTGCAGTGGCTGTCAAGAGGCTGATGCACAGGAAAAAATAAGATTGGGCAGAGAAAAATACGAGAAGTGTGGCCAAATTATGGTGTTAATTATGAATTGAATAACATAATTACATATATTTTTAAGGATTTTTTTGGCATTAATTATAAATTGAAAAACGAACCTACATATATTTTTGATAACATATTCAAAAATTTGAGAAGACGGTTTTAATTATAAATAGAATAAAGTAACTACTTATATTTTTGATAACATATTCAGAAATTTGATAACAATTGCACTTCGAAAAATATTCCTTGACTTAAAAATGGCCTTAGATCCATATACATATGTATAAATTTATGTTCACCTACTGATTTTTGTTAAATTTTTCCCTAAGTATTATGGGAAGTACATGTTTAAGACCATTATTTATCCAGCTTAGTCCATTATTCTTATTCTTAGAATTAAAAGAACAGAATGAATGAATTTTTATTGCAATAAAAAACCTTTATGAAATCGCTTTGGAATTAAATCATGGATTTCGCTTGCATAATTTTTTGATTTGCTTAATTTTTAATATAAACTTAAGGTATTTAATATTATTAGATTAATTTAAAATTTAAACTTAAATCTATATAACGTGTTGTGCATTTTAAAAATATTTTTCCAAATAAGTACTTACTTTAGTAATAAAATAAAATCTAAAATTTGTTTTCTGTGTTGATTTGGTATTGGGTTGAAGTTGGGGCTTCGGATTGGGATTGTGATTGGGATTGGTGCGGGTGCTGCTGCCGCGTGAACGCTTCAGCCTCAGCTTCAACTCCAACTTCAACTTGAAGTCCACCGGCAGCTGCTGGCGGATGCCTGCGACAGTTGGAAAGTGTTTGCCGCTTTGCTTTTGCCATTTCGTGTTTTAATTTTTTGCGGCCAGGGCAAATATTTGCATACACTCCGCCAGCCAGAAAGCCAGCAAGCCAGCCAGCAACCGCAAATTCGAGTAGCAATTGCTCTTAATTTCGTGTGGCACAATTTCCAAGGGGCAGGCAGCTGCTGCTCTGGGCTTTTTGGCCTGTCCGCAATTATGAATATTCATTAATCGATGACAGGCATTTGGTTTGGCGTTTGGAATTCGCCTGCGCGATTTCTCTGCCCACAGTGCCTGCTAAAAATCAGCATCAGCGGCAATTGAAGCATCGCAAAAAAAAAAAACAACGAGCAACTGCAACAAGGAAGTCGCAGCGCTTTTCCACATACACACCTCCCAAGCAGAAGAAAACTGGCAAACGAAAATCGATAATTGAAAAAAAATATTTGCTGGCAAAAATGCAAAACTATGGCATTAGCATATATTTGCCCCAAAACAGGGTGTTGCGGGGCGTATCCGCGGGTGTGCGAGCACACACCCTGTGTGCCACATACAGGAAAATATTCGCAAACGAGTATTGGCGCGCAGGCCTCGCCATCGTATGCCATCATCACTTTCACCCAGAGGTGATATAATGGAGGCAGCCCAGCGATCCCCCGACTACGTCACCAGCGGCCCCAGCTGCCTCTTCCTGGGACATAAACGGAGATATGGGGGTACTAATCTGCGCCTCTTCCATTAAACGCCGAAGATCGTTATTGTCTAATCAAGCTGAAGAGCGGAAAATAAGTGTATTTTATGGCCAACAGTTCGTTCCGCAACAAACTTTATAAGATGCAAATCATCCATACAATTTAAATACACCTAACATAATATTTTACAATAAAATATATCAATTTTAATAATGGTAACAAACTTAGCCAACGTAGAAGGGCACACTTAAAAAAAAGATTATTAACTGGCACAATAGCTTAAAGTTATTATTTTATTAAAATAGTAATAACTAAATATTTATCGAACTCTAATTTTACACTGTGCAGTGTTATTATGTTGTTAATATTATAGTTAACTCTTATGAGTTCTAAACTAATGTCTTTGTGACCTTAAAGCTAAAAGAAATCAAAATAAAAAGATCAATTATAAATAAATATTTAATCATTGAGCGAGATAGACACTGAAATAAAGAAAAGGAATGTAGTAGTATTACTAGTAGTATATTCGAAGATTATATTTTTTTAAGTTTCTAGATCAAATATTTGATTTAAATTAAAATGAGCTAACAAAAACACTTATAAAAACTATTTAAAAATGTTAGAAGACAAAAACACTTTTTAAAGACCCAATACCTATAGCATCTTCCTTCATAAGTCCATCACGATTAGTTTCATCTGGTTTTCCCAAACCCGTGATCACTTTTAGCAGCCCCAATTCCCTTTGCACCTCCAAGAACAATTGAGCCCTGACGGATCTAATCTGCTTTTTGTTTATGCGAATTTAGCACCAGCTCTGGATCGTTGCTAACGATTATCCATAACACCTTCTAATTCCATTAGCAAAGCTTGACAAATTGCCAATATTTAGTTAGCCAATTAGCAGATGTCGGTTCACTTGAGACAAATAAATGCCAGAACAGCCGAGTAACCGAGGCGAAATAAATGCAGCTTTAAGGGGAGATGGCCAGAGACGCGTGGCTAGGATATTGAAAACTTTCCACTCCACTCTCGATATGTCGAAAACAGATCTGATCCGTCAATCATATATCATGTGTATGTGTATATGCACCCGAGTTCCAGGCAGACATAAAGCCAATGGTTGTAGGGTCTGTGCCACGAGCCAAACTTGATCGTGAAACTCGCTTCAATTAGTGAGCTGCGGTGTAAAAAGGCAAAAGAAATATGATTTCTTTCAAAAAAAAAACGAATTTGAAATACTCTTAATTCATTTAAGCAAATATTACAAACACATATCTAAACAAATACGTAAAACCATTGATTTTCTAGGTCCATTAAAATCATTTACATTGTTAATTTAAGTTCTTTATTCAACAAATATTACACCATAAATTCGAAATTCTGGTCAAAAAAACAATATTTTGCTTTTATGTATCACAAATTATTGAAAAATAAATCATTAAGCGTTAAGTTACCGTCTTAAGTACCAAATGAATGACTATTAAATCCAATCACAATTTAGTTTTATAATTCACAAAGTAAACAATGATACAAAGTAATCCCTTTTGATGGAAAAAATGCAGTATCAATGCACATTTAAACCATTATAAATATATAATTCGCTAAACAAAAATAATACAAATCTTACAAATCATAATCTTTGAACAAAAACGTATATCAAAGGCAGTATAAGCCCCCTCTCTTGTATAACCCCCTTTTTTTAAAGAGCATTCAGGTATTAAACACCATATATACCATAAATCAATTTTAGATGCAGCAGTTGAGAAAATGAAGAGGAAGCAGAAGAAGCTCGAGATGAAGAGCGGTGGCCAACTGCTTTCCTCGATTGGGATTACCAATGGGGCATCTGCAGACAATTGAACGGAATCGTAGAGCTGGAGATGTCTGAGGTTATGAATAGGCGTTTAGATCTTTTTGTCTGGCCACCGATGGCTCTCCCCATCCCCACTCTTTATTTGTTTCTGGTTTCTTTTTCTTTTCGCTAATTACACAATTGTCTCGGCGGCAGAGCTTTTTCACATTTTTGTGTCATATGCGGGAAGAGCGAGACTTATACAACCCACCAACTTCGATGGGGAGCATGCGTAACCGAGGGTGTTTCGCTGTATTTTCCTTTTGAAATATGACAAGAAATACCACATGACGAATAACCGATGGCAAGACCATCCATCGCTGAGCAGCCTAAGAGGGCCATAAAAGTTAAGTGCAAGAAATTATGTTGGGTAAATGCAATTGCCCGGCAGATGATATATGTACCAGTATGCAAAGCCATTTGGAAATGCGTTTAATTTGCACATTAGTGCGTGGGAGAGATTTGGGGTTTCGTAAGCCCCCCATTTATGTATATCCCCAATGAGCATATGTCCCAATGAGCGACCTAGAAAATTGCCCCATGGGCTGACAGTGCAAGACATTGTCGTAAGGCGCAGTCAAAATTGGCAATAAATGTGTACCCTTTACAGCAATCGTTGAGCAAACAACCGTTTTTGGCAGCGGGCCAGGAAATTGACTTTTGGCCCATTAAAACACAATTGAAAACGGCAAGCGCCGGTGACTTTCATTCGAAGAGTTTTTCATAAATAGACGTTTCCTTATTGCGGCCGCCGCTCACTTTATGGGTCTATCAATCGATCGATCGACCGATCAGTTAGCCTGCTAATGCCTCCATTTAATGGCCAACTCCAGTTGGAAAATTAATCCGACCGTAGGCCAAACGGAACCCATCTGTCTCCATGCCATCAAAGTGGCACAAGCCAAAGTACCAAAATAGATGTTGGCCGAATAAAAAAAAAGAAACAATATTACATTAAAAAGTAAAAGAGGCCAGCCAGCCAGCGAAAATGAAAGTAAAATTAATTTTTATTTTTGGCTTTTCAAGAGGCGCCCGCTGCCTGATCGCCGCTCGCTTCTTGGCCATTTTTTGGCGATGATGTCAACATAATTTCTCCACCTACACAGCAGGCCATCCATCCACTTTTACTCTCAGTCTTTCCTTCTTTTTTTTTTGATATTTTTTTCTGTTGACCCCTGTCGTCGCCGCCGCTTGATTGTTGGCTTTAATTTAAGGCGAGCACGCGCTTACGTAAGGCAAAAAAAGCGAGGCGACCCCGAAGCCGAGTTCGTGTCTTAAGTCTTTTGTTTTTGCAGGAAGCGTAAGTCCGTAAGCTCCGTAAGCTCCCTGATTTCCATGATAAATACTCGTACATTCTGAACAATATTCGGCATGCGGTGCAGCCCCAAAAAAAAAAAGAGATGCAACAAATGATAATTATGGCCCAAAGATATCATTGTGTTATTGTGGTCGCACCGAAGAAAGGTTAAGGCAGTGAAAAGAGCAAAGCGTACCGCCTGCAGGGCCCGCCGTCCAGCGGTGCGTATACATAATGCCCGGCCGACACTCGCATTTGTTGCTGTAACATTTTATTGCTTTTTATTCGACTGCGCTGCCATCATCACAGCGCGCGTCATAATATACATAATTTCTTAATTGCTTGGGGTCAGCTCTCTGGATTGATGTATGATGGGTAGATGGATGGCTGCTTGCCTGGTTTGTTATGGCTGATTGCTTCTTCTGTTTTTCCCTCCTTTTTTTTTTTTTGTTAATTCCCCCTTTTTGGGGCGCCACGCTGCGGCAACTGGATAAGACTCAGCTGGGGATTTCGTCAAATAATCATAATTTTTGCGCGAGCGCGTGACGCCGATGGTGATCTGCAGTTTCTTCCTCGGCGAGACTCGAGCTGATCTTTCTGCAACCGCCCGATATTTCAACTCATCGTCCGCAATCGTTATGAAAGTTGGAGCCGAATTGTAATTACCATACAGCAGGACACAAGCAATCGATGAGCAAAGCCGAATAAGAGGAATTTAACCTGGTAAAATACGATGTTTATGGGGTTTTTAAATAAATGTTTTTTCTCCAGCTCAATATTCGGGCTGTTAAGGAATATGTGTCTTAAAAAAATAATAATACTTGTACTATTACCTACGAATTTTTTTAAATTTAAATGATCTTAGGAAATTTAGAAATATTTTTTGAGTTAGTTTAGGGTTCACAATTTACTGATTTAAGCAGGGAAATTTTAATCACAGATTTTAACTGAAAGGCCTTCAAAGTTAATACCCTTTAAAATATAGGAAATTCAGAAATACTGATTAAAATAGGTATACTTTAAATTACAATAAATCATATGCCATACAATTTAATCTTAATAAATCACAAATATTAACCGAAAGACTTTCTATTTTAATACCCTTAAGTCTAAAGAAAATTCAGAAGTACTGATTAAAACTGGAACATTTTAAATTCAGGTCTTTAGTGAAACATATACCATAAAAATACCTTTTAAACTTGGAAATTCAGATATGTTTTTAAGACATATTTTATGGGTCTCAAATTTACTGATTTAAGCAAGTCAATTTTAAACACAGATTTTCACCAGGTGACCTAGCATTTCTATGCCCTTCAAACTAAAGTCGCTAAATAAATTCAAAAAATTAAATTTAGTAAAAAGGCAACCTGCCTATTGGGTTTTTCAAACACATACCTCACACTTCCTTGACCTCAGCGATTTCTCCACGTCTTTCTTAACAGATCCTCCTCGTAAGCTGGCTATAAGCCCCCCATTGTTTTGTCATTTGCAGATCTGAACTTGACAATGGCCTCACGTAACAAAGCCATTTGGGGCTCTAATTCCCAGGTCTCGCATTCCCAATTCCGGCACACACAATATGCTAAAACTATTCACCTCTGATTCCGCCCTATTGTGCTGAACCCAAGCCGAATTTCGTTTATATTTGCTCACTCGTTCGTTTTTGCTAAAATATTTGCCTCCAACGTGCCCGATGAATATGTAAACACAGTTCGCATATAACACTCACATACCCCTACACATGTTCCGAACTTGTTAACGAGTGCTCATATAGGGGGACTTACTTTTTGGGTTAATGTTAATGCGAATGCATCTGCTGATGGGCAATTTAAAAAAGTTCACCAAATTGTCTGACATCGACATGCAAATTTCATTTAACTTGTTTTCCCTTTGCGGTTTCCGTTTCGTTTCGGCTCTTTTCTCCATCCACACAGCATTCCCATGCCCGTATATCTATGCATAATTTGGACACTTAAGTGTTTATACTCTCCCAAGGGGGCTGGCCAATTTTGGCGCAAAATTTGCAACCTAAAATGGAGAGATGCTGTAATTAAATAAGCTGATATTTTAAGGTAAGCAAAAATATGAACAGAAATGTTGTGAAAATATTTGTAAGTATTTGGTTTTAACTTAATACATATTTAAAACGAAGTTTGAGTAACTTAAGTGAAAGAAAGGTACCCAAAAACTTGAAAATATTTGGCTTTTACTTAATAAATATTTAAATATAAGTTTTTAAATGAAAAAAAAACATAAATTAATCATAATCATAAAAAAGAAGTTTTTAAATGTTATGAATGTTTAAATGTTTTTGTTTTTACTTAACAAATATTTAATAAGAAGCTTGAGTAACTTAAAATTAAGTTTTTGAGCTGAAGGTCTTTAGCTTCCATCACCCCTTCTTTTTTAAATATTAATTTTAGTATTATATACTAGCTTTAATTTGTTAAAATAAAATAAATAAATAAAATTAAGTTTTGGTTCCCTTTGAACGAATTCATTTTCCTTTGTCAATAAGGGCTTGGTTTAAAAAAAAGAAGTTGCTTGATATTAAAAGAAAAGGTAATTTTTTAAAAAATGTTTAATATGGAAATCAAAAAATCCTAAATATTATAAACAGATATATTTACCATTGAATTTCAATCAATAATATAACAAACGATATCTTATTCTAATAAATTAAATTGAAATATTTAACACATTTAGAACAAGCGTATTTTAGTGATATTTCTAAAATGAATTTATTAATTTACTATACATCTTATAAGGTATTGAACTATAGATGGCTGCACTTAATAAACTAATTGAAGTAAACAATATTTTATTAATGAAGCTGGCTTTCAAATAAATTATTTTTAAGAGAGCATTTAAAGTTTCGTCATTATGTTCTTTTAACATTTCTGTAACTGCTTGCGTAAAAGCCAGGGAAATACCTGGAAGACGGCGTGGGTGCCTTTCACTCAACTCCGCTTGGGGTCGACTGGGCGGCGTGCCATGTCAAAGTTGGATTCGAGTCGAGTGGGCCGAGTCCGCTTCTGCTGCAGCTGGAAATGATTCAATTTCACGGCCATTCATTCCGCGTCGAGTGCGCGGCCACCGCAATTTGGCGCAATTAGCAGCAGGCAGACTTGCAGATCGACTGACTTCGCCGCGCCTTGCCAACTGGCAACACGCAATGCATTTGCCCATTTGCCGCAGACGCCCCCGCTGAAAAGCGAAAAGGAAATCCAGTCGGGGGAAATGCACTCGTCCAGCTAAATGAGAAACGCCCGCCGAGGGGATGGTCAAAGGGTGATGGAGGATGAGAAGGGGTTGGCTGGGATACACCGACCTTGCCGCCCGCTATTGCTCCACAATTTACTTGGCTCTGTCTTGGACTCTGTCTTGCCTCTTGGCTAATGACCATGTGGCGAACGCGGGCAGAACCGCTGACCTTTCGCCAGTCGCAGAGCAAGTGAAGCGTGCCAGCTGCAAGTCGCCAAATCCGGCATGTCAGTCCAAAACCGAATGGACTTTTCTCTTCAGTCAAACAAATATTCGCCCTGAGTTTCGAGAAAATACCTATTGATTTGGCGGTTATGTCAATTTTTCTAAATTTAGAATATACATAAGAAAAGTGGTCTTCTCCTTCGCCCTGCTTTTAAGAAATTTACTTTGAATGGACTTTAATGTCGATTTTTCAAAATTTTAAATATACATACAAAAAATTGTCTTCTTCTTAAGACAATAAAAAGAGATTTACTAAATTGAATTTCTTAACCAACCAATAAAATTATTTTCTTACTCTTGCAAAACTTTTTTACAGATTTTTATTTTTTTTAGAAAATTCTACTTTTCAAACACAGTAGACTTACAAAACTAAAGAAAAATGTTGACTTAATTTTATAGGAATTTTTCATTAAATATAAATCAATGGCTAACAATTCAAAAATTAAGGGAAAATAATAATGGGCGTTAGCATCCAAATAAAAAACCAAAAAAACCATCAGTCACGTTATTCTTATTTTCGATTTATTGGCAATACAATTTAATTTCTCATCAAATCAAAAAAGCAGTTTCTTATTGTTGCATAACTTTTTCAACGATTTTTATTTGGGTTGTTCATTTAGGTTGAATAACAATTATTGTTATTATTATTTTATAGGAAACATCGAGCTAAGAAAATCAATTTGGAAATCAATTTTAAATCAGCAAATTAGGAATTGGTGACCAATTGCATTGAATTGCCCAACAAACCAGGAAAAAAAGAGTATCTGTGACGTGGGCAAAATATAAATAGATCGTCGTCTTGTCTGGCGACAATCGCTGCAAAAGTGAGTCGGTCGGATGTGGATGTGGACATGGATGTGGATGTGAATATGGATGTGGCCAGTGGTCAGTGGATGCAATCAAGCGAGCAGCGGTGCGCTTGGATGGCTTCAAACCGGAGGACAGGCTCTCGGCTTCACATTGCGACACTTTAACGCAAAGACAACATTTCGAGGGCTTGGACTCTTGGAGGTTGCAACCCAACAAACGACTATTTGTGGTCAAACGCGATGGCAACTAAAAGGAAAAGTCACAGCTGCCCACAGCCGGAACCGATTTTTCGGCTGACTGATGGGAAGTTGGGAAATTCTTCTTAATATAAGAATAGATTGTAAACGAGGTTTTTTATTCACTAGCTAGAATACAAAGCTTACAAAAAAGATTCTGCTGTTTTTACTTGCTGTTAGTAATTTAATTCGCAATTTTCTTCATATAAGGTTTACACTTATTAAGACCAGATTTAAAAAATTCAGTCCAGTTTAATATTTCAAATTTGAATTGCTTACGCGCCCAAGTCATAGCTACAGTCATCTCCCTCTAACACACGCTCTCTGTAGCCGAACCACCAGTATACGAAATAAAGAAAGTGCGAGTGAGACAACTGGTTAAGGTGAATCGGTTTATTTATAAAACCGATTCGCGGCAGTGCTGCAAAATGTTTTTATTTAGGCGGTTACAAATTCAAATTCAAATTTGAAAATACATTTTAACATAATAAAGTTTTCCAAATAAGAGAAAAATATTATATTAACATTTGTGTACTTTGTAGTTGAGATTATTGAAAGACCTCAAACAATTTCTGTAATAAAACAAAAAAATATTGATATAAATATAATTTCCAATATATTTAAACTTACTTTTCTTGGTGGCAGTCCATCCAATTCTAGAATTGGCATCCTTATTATATTTGTTAAGCCAATCCAAAACAGGTTGGTAGTACTCCAGCAGGGCCAAGCTACTGAGTCCAGTGTTATTGGGCAGTATTTTGCCAACCACCTCTTTCCAGGGCTTGGTGGAACCCAAAGACATCATGGTTCTGGGATAAAAATAAATATTTTAATAATTTATGTACAAAGATAACTGTTACAACTCACTTTAAATCATTGCCAACTGATAGGCTACCATAGAAATCGCAATTATGAAGCGGTCCCCTGCTGAAACTCTTCTTGCAAAACTCACGATAGAATTGATAGCCCAAGACCTCCGAAATGAATTTTCTAAAAGAATAAATTTAAAATAAAAGACTTTTTAAGTAGATTTACTTATTTTAACTCACTGAGTTTGGAAGCTCTGGTCGATGTTCACGTAGAACTTGTAGGGAAAGTCTATAGCTCCTTCTGACCGATCCGTAGGTGGTTCAATTCCCGCATGCTGCTCCATCAGCCGCCAGTAGTGCTTGTTCACGGTGTCCATGTCCACAGTATCGTTGAGAAGATCATGCATCACCTTGGTGTGCACATAGTACAAGGGAATGCTAAGGATTGTGTGGATGGCCTGGAGGAATAGTTATTAAAAAGAATTAAATATGAAATCGTTACTCATTCAAGGTAAGAACACAAATTATCTCACTATGACAGTTAAGTTATTAAATTTTTTCTTTTGGTAAATTAAATTTTGTATATATTTTGTATTTTTAAATATTTACTAAATCAAATGCATTTATCCCCCTTTCGAAAACCAATCCCTTACTCACCATGCGGAAAAGGCGGCTCATGAGGGCTGTTTGGCTGAGCTCTCCTTTCGAGAAACGTCTTCCAGTCAGATGTGCTGGTGAGGAGGCGGACAGGACCACAGCCTCGCCCACGGCGAACTCCAAATTGTAGGCCTTGAAGTAGTACGAGGGCAGGTGGCTCTTCTGCTGGGCATAGTAGACCCTGGCCATGTGGCTGTGGTACTGCATCAGCTTCCGGAAACTGACCTTCTCGCAGTACATGAGATACACATGTGGAGTGAGGTCGAAGATGGAGGGTCGGCAGTCGTCATTGGGGCTATCCTGGTTGGGTTCCTTCAGCTGGTTCTTGTGAAACTCAGCGGACAGAGGCTCAAAGCCCAGCGAAGTGTAGAAACTCTCGGATTCATTGACCATAGCCTTGGCAGACAGATGATTGACGAACTCATCGAACTCGGGCAACTGGGCACGCGGGTAGTACTGCTCCAGGATACTCCCGCTTGCCCAGGCCTGCTCCAGGACCTGCTGGAACAGATGATCCGGAATGGGTCCATTGAGATTGACCAACTCCCCGCCATACTTCTTGTTCAGCTCCTGGCGGACAAAGGAGTGCAGCTGCTGATAGGCAGGACGCAGTTCCTCCATGGCCTGCTCCATCTGCTGCAGCATCTCCTGGCTGTCGTAGCGGTACCACAATTTGTGCACAGGTACCTCCAAAATCTTAGCCGCCCTCTGATAGGATTGCACAATGGTGTAGAAATTGAGGGAGGCCCACAGTTGGTTCTTATCGCGCCAAGCCTCCCAGTAGTACTTCAGCTCATCGGCATCTCGGCTGGTCTGCACAATCTTCTGGATGTCCGGAAAGTAGGCCAGTGGACTATCGTCCTCATTGGGCATATTGGCTCCACCCAAATAGGGTTCGATGTCCTTGTCCGTGGAGAGGGTTTGCAGGGCAGCCAGGTTCATTTGCACCGAGGAGAAGTAGTCATCGCCCAGGACAAACAAGTCGCCCGCACTGCGCAGCTCCTGGAGGGCCAGCTTCGTCTCCGGATTGCGTATCCTGTCCAGATTAAAAGCCGCTGCCTGGCGGGATATGCTCACCAGCTCCTCGGCAATACGTTTCACATTGTTCAGCTTGGAGAACAGGGCATCGAAATCCTCCTCATTGTTGGCCGAATACGTTTCGGCAGCAATCTCATTGTAGAACCTGTAGTAGCGATCACTCGATTGATTCACAAACGTTTTGGCCTCCAGGTCAACGTTGGCAGCCCCACTTGCGCACTAAAATTGGAAAAGGTCATTAGGTTAAAATAAGACAGAGCACTTTTTATCGTGTTTTTATCAAAGCCTGGAAAAATTATAAGTAACCAAATTTGGAAATTTGTAAAATAAACAAGCAATACAAATATTTCGGAAACAAAAAGACAATCAATTTATCAATGCTTATGACCTTAAGACCTTATGACGCTTAATTAAAGTCTGATGAACTTAAATTTGGCCTAACTTATTAAAATAATTTTAATAAGTCAGGAACACCCAGATTTTATGAGTATATATATGTTGAATTATGCAATAACTTTTTTAAACAAATCCAGTACATAAGTTTGATTTAATAAGTATTGGGACATTTATCTATGCCTTCCGGTCATATCTGTTGTTTCAAGATACAAACAGGTATTTTAATTTTATTTGAGGAATTAAGAGAATGAAATTACTATTTTTTCAAGAAAAATGAAAAATATTCTTTTATCGTCAATTCACGGATTTTATGATTGTGAAGTGAAAAAAAATTGTGGAAGCGAAAATTGCGCTTGAAACATAAGTATAATAGATGCTTAACACATTCACTTTTTTTCACACATTATCAAAATATTTTAAGGGATCTCATGAGAAGATTAACTTTTCAGTAAAACAATTTACAATTTTTGATGCGCAATTCATTGAATGAAATTTGGTTTAAAGCAAAATATCTTGAGGGATCTTATTAAAGAATTCTTTCTAAAGAAGCGCAAAAGATTCACTTTATAATAAAACACTTATAAATTTTTGCTACGCAATTTGGTGAATTAAACTTGGTTTTAAACTACATTTTTGGTGGGATCCCATCAGAGATTACTTAATCGCTACAGAGCTTACGGCAATGCCCGCTATCAGCAGCAGCAGCAGGCCCATCTCCTCTGGAATCGGATTCACTTTCGCACTCAACACCGGATCTGCTTGGACTGGACTGAGCTGCTCCAGCCGAGGAACTGGCATTTAAAGCTTCCCCCGACCGACTGATAAGCGCAATCAGCGAGAGATTCTCGATTCCGACGGCCGACCCCCAATAATTGAGCACAAAAGTGGCTTTTGTGGAATGCTATGATGTCTTGTTTATTAGGCGGCTCAATAAAGATGCAATAGATTGCTAAAAGTTAATATATCTAGAGGTGGCCAGGGCCACAGAATCGGGTCAGGGTGGCTGGTGATCAGGAGCGGTTCCATCTAGTTCTGGCGCTGGACAGTGCGATTCTCGTGGCGAATGTTCACGTCCACGATGCTCATGTTGGGCGTGAGGAAGTTCACCAGGCGATCGACACCAGTGCGGGGCAGCCTGTCGAAGGGATAGCCCATGGACTTGCGATCGGGATAGAGGCGATCACGGACGCCACAGTAGGAGGCGGCATCGCTGCAGCGACCCACCAGTTGCTGGTCAACCTGTGGGTTAAAGAAAGTAAGAGTTAAATGATAGTCGCCTTAGGGAATCCCATATGAACCTACCCTATCGTTCTCATAGTTGGACACCATGATGAACAGCACACAGGGCAGTCCCTCGGGCAGACCCTTGGGCACCAGCATGTGGTTGGGCCAGCCGCAGCCGCAGAAGTTGAACTCCAGTTCCTCGGGAGTTCCAGCACTTGGACGATTGGCATCCAGATTGCGGAAGGTGCGCTCGAAGGGAATGGTCACACTCGACTCCGTGGAGCGACGGCGAATGGTGTTGGGTCCCGGGTTCAGTGAAGCCACAAACTTGTCCAGCTCGATCATCATGTTGCGCTGATCCCGCATCAACATGGGCTGGCCACGCTCATCGTTCTTGGGAGCAATGAAAATGCGCACATAGCCGAATCTCTGGGAACCACCATCGTTGTTCACACTGATGGTGTAGGTGAAGGGCAAATGCTGCAGATGGGTGAATCGGGCAAAGACATTGCCACGCGGCAGGAAGTCAAAGCCACGGGACATGTCCACATCCGACTGCTGCCAGAAGGTGGTCAAGTTGTTGGGCCGACCTCCATTGGTGTCCACCTGGATGCCCGTGATCGATACGCCAGAGTAGTTCAGCTCGGTGTCCGTGTAGGCGGGCAGACGGGACTTGTGCTCCTGGAAGATGCGGTCGATGTACGAGTGCCACTTGTAGAACACCGGATCCCTCATGGCGGTGGACACATCGCCCATCACGCCGAAGGACTCCAAGTGCTTGCTGGTGGGATCGTGGGCGTACGAAATGAAGGTGTGGCCATTGTTGTGCAGGTCACCATACTGGAGGAGAAGAAGGATTAGTTTCACAGAGATATATCGGGCGGATTTCCCAATGTCAGGTTAAGGTCCTAGTTTTGTAACTGTCAAAAAGTTAGCATGAACTCGAATAAAGAGTTTTTAGTCAGATGGGACCTAACATGATATTTGGAATACAGTTATGAAATATGTTTAGGGCCAATTTCTCAATTTCAGGTTATGGTTCTAGTTAGTTAAGTGTCAGATAAAGTTATAATTAACTCTAGTTAGGAGTTTTCAGTCAGATAAGACCCAACATGATACTGAGAATACGTTTCTTAAATGTACTTAGTGCCGATTTCTCAATATCAGGTAAGAGTTATCTGTCAGGTACAGTTAACCTGAACTCCAGTTAGGAGTTTCCATTAAGATAGAACATAACAGGTTACTCAGAAGACAAAATGTTACAAAAAAGTTATACTTTTGACATTGGGTTACAATGTCAAAAGTTAACATGACATTGAGAAATCGGCCCTTCGAAGGCTAAATCTCTTACCAGCACTCGGTTGGGCGACAGAATGGAGGACTCAATCATGTTGCCCAGGGTGTCAATGCCCGTGGCTTCATCCAAGGGCACCCGGTTGCCACGCTCCTGGAAATAGAAATATAGTTACATAAGATATCTAAGGGAAGGGAAACCAATAACCCACATCCATAACGAAGCCCTGGTGAATGGCCTCATAGATGCGATCACGCCAGCGCTCCAGATCGCCAATCTCCACATTCAGCTGATCGGCCTCCCGGTTGAGATCGCTCAGCTTGGTGTTCTCGAAGCGCGGCGGCCAGGCGCGACTGGCCACCAGGGAGTCCATCTTGGGGAAGTAGCCCTCGGCAATGGGCTCCCGCAGGTTGTTGAAGGGCAGCACCCTGGCCAGGTTGTTGCTGAACCGCTCCGCATTGTAGCGGGCGATCACCTGCTGGTGCATGTAGTAGAAGAGCTCGCCACGACGATCCTTGTTCACGATGCTGCGATCGGAGGCCTCGAAGGGATAGACGAGATGCCAGTGCCAGTGATGCAGGTTGATGCCCAGATCCTCGCGGAAGTACCACAGCCGGTGCTCGGGGTCCAGATCGGAGGCGGTGTAGTCCCTTGGAATGGTGATGGGAATCCGAGAGCCCGGTTGCACCACAAAGGACTCCTCACGCATTTGGCGAATCACCTGCGAGTCGATGAAGCGATCTGGGAAGGTTTGCGAGAAGGAGGGCAGGTCCAGACCCTGGGTATCGGGACGATGGAGCAGGGCCACCGACAACGCATAGTTGAAAAGCACCGGGTTCACACGATCCCTGGCATAGACCGCCACACTCTGCAGGTCGTCCACGGAGCGCATGTTCATGAAGATGTCGATGAGACGGCCGGCGATCCTGCGGTGCTTGGGCAGGAAAAGCGAGAACTGCTCGTCGCGGCCCAGGGACATGGGGATCCTCAAGTCGGGAATGGAGATCTCTCGGACCGGAACCCTTTGCTCCACCTTATCGCCAACACGGCTCTGGACCTCAATGCTAATCGGACGATAGCGATCGGTCAGGAAGGAGTCGGGCACATCGAACACGGTCACCCGCTTGCCCTTGTCCATGAAGACGGGTTCGGTGGGATGATCGAACAGCAGGAGAAGGTTCTTCTTGTCGGCCATTTTTCCGGGATTTCTAGTAGTCTACTACAGGATCTCAAAAGAAACTATTAAACGAAATGTGACTGGAAGCGTTGAAACTTCACAACTGTGACTATCCACCAAAGAACTACGCTTTTTATACCAAATTCGAAAGGTACCAAACACCCCATATCACTTCTAACAACCGCAGAGATCGCCTGGGAACTCTACCCGGAATGCGGTGATAAGGTTAGGAAAACCGCAATATTTGTTTTAGCATATTTCTAAAATGCCTTTTTTATTATTTCAAGAATACTTTTGTTTTTGTTTTGTTTTGGTTTAGCTTATCTATACATATGTACTATTGGAATGAAATCGGATTTGGTTATCTCTGGGTTATGCCTGCGTTGTAAATTAAAACTTCTCTACTCCTCCGCTTATATCCCATCTAAACAATTTATTATATGTATATATATGTCGCTACATGCATAATACGGCAATAATAATAATTACAAATCGGCTATAATCGATCAACACTTCCCTAATTCCCTACTACTTCAATGTTATACATTTTGTAATATCAGTATAGCGCTAAAGAGATAGAGAGAGAGTGGGAGAGACATCAAAATATTTGGCGAATGAGAACATGAGAAATATCGTACGACAAGCGGATCTATAGAGCGTGTATATACAAGAAGTCTGTAGAAATAGTATGCTGTTTCTGTTCTGTTTCCTCTTCCGGTTTCGTTGTGTATAGGTTAAATCTTGTAAAAAGTATCTTAGAAAAGCCCTGGGCATGTCCCGTGTTCCTTGGCCATGATATGTTGTGTTTAAGCTCTTAGAATATAGAGTTAAGGGGGTCTTCAGCTTGGTTCCGATCTCTCAGCCCAAAAAGAGAAAGTAAGAAGTGATAGCTTGAGTGTATAGAGTGTAAAGACTTTAATCACATCCAAAAAATGCATACACATGTATTTACATAATATCGTGCAGTATAAATCAAGAGTTGTACAAAAATATATCTTCGTGTGTAGGTAGTATATATAAATATTCGATCGTGTGTGTGGTGTATACTGTAATATACGCAATTCAAAATAGAATTCAGTGCTGTTAACAACTCAAAACTGTTGTTCAAATCGATGTGTTGATGGTTAGAATTTGATTTTAGTTCGGTTCGAAGCGCGATTACCTACTCCTTGTATACATATACATATATATAAAACGTTGGAATATGATTCGGTAACGTCGGGGGCATAGATATACATATACATACATAGTTACAAATAGTTATCGGTACATATAATACTTGTTCGATTTTGATTTGCTTCTCAACTTGGGAATTAGTCGGTTGTCGTTAAGGATTGCATGTGTATATTGGTGCCCAAATAGTTTCAGACTACGCTAAAGCTACGGATAACATCTAGTTCTAGTTTTGGTTTAGTTTGCTCTCGCACTTGTTTCATTTCATATTATTTCACTTCCTTGTTTTTCGTTTTCAATTGAATGGCTTTAGAGTACATACAATACAGACATATATATATCGAGGAACTTTCACTACTTTCAACAATATCGACATCAACAACGGGGATCCAACAAAATGTTTTACAATAAATAACTATCCGGTGCAAATATGCAAGGGTCTGTTCGATCGCAGAGAATATGCCTGGCCTTTGTACTGAGGTTCGCCCGTATCACACTACCTTCCACTAGCCAATACAACACTGTGCCTACACAACTTACTTACGCAGATACTTTGAACGTCTGTGACTCAGGTACAAATTTTTTCTTTCGATGCGACAAGGTGCAGCTGTGTTAACTGAGGGTCAACTCAAGAGTCTCGAACCAAGGTGAGAAAATGAAAAACAAAAAAAAAACGATCCCAACCAGTATCCCCCCTGCTTAAACCACTTAGTTCTCGGCGGTAGAGTTCTGGAACTCCTGCCGACAGTAGCCCATCACAATATCGGACCGGCAGTCCCCGCCCATGAGTCCTGGCAGCAGGACCGCCGCCCCCAGGATGGTGACCAGGGCCCCGAAGACCACCAGGCCCAAGGCGGGCAGCTTCTCGCGGCTGAGCAGGGCATGGGGCTCCATCTGGATGTAGGCCAGGCCGGGCAGGATGTAGGCCAAGGGTATGGCCGCCAGGAGACCCTGAAACAGATGGGTAAACGGGGGGGTTCATAAATTTGCATGGCAAAGATGGGTTCGGAATGCCTTTTGGGATCTACCATGTGGCCAATACCCGTGACCAGAATATCTAAGGCAAACGACTTGCTGATGATATTAAACTTGGCCATAAGGCTTACCCAGTTTGAATTAGTCTCAGATGTATTTAATGAAGCCTTTCAAATATACCGATTCTGTTCTCGACTTCTGGCTTTTCCTTTTCTATTTAAACGATAACATCACAAAACAGAATATTAAACGAGCTAAGCTATAATATTAATACTAGCTAAATTGGTCATAAATAACCTTTAAATTTACCAATTCCGAAGCTACTTAGCCAATATCTAAATGATAAATGCCCTAAGCTTAAATATAACTAGCAACCAAAATATAAATAAAAGCAATTAAAACCATAGTAGATTAGTTTTATACTCTCAGTGTTTTCGCAAAACTTTTACTCTCTGTGGTTGAGCTTAATTAATCGAAATAGCAAAGTAAATATAAATGAAATGGGTTTTTTCTAAAAAACCACAGATTAAAAATCTATTTTTGGAAATATGCATAAGTATCTGTTTAAATATAAAAACAAGATAGAGGATTAAATGGGCTTACATTTATAAATAATATAATAAATTACTATTTAGGTTCAAATTTTTTAAACCTACATAGTATTTTTATAATTCTGGTTCATTTTAATTTTATTGGCTTTGCAGAACTTTTACTATCTGTGGTTAAACTAAATAATGCAGAACGAATGTACTTAACTAAGCAAATAATAAAACCGCAACACAAAACTGCATAGCAACATAAATATAAATGAAATGGACAATATGTCTTTGGAAATATATTTCAAAATCTAATAAGAATAATGTTTAGATCAGAATCTAAATTAATATATGTGGTTATATATGTTAACCTTTTGGATAAGTATAAATTATTATTATTTTGGACAAGTTTAATCTGAGTTCCTTCGGGCATCTTTAAATTTCTGCGGTTTAAATAACCAATGAACTTGATTAACGGATGTTGGTTCTTAAATAATCATAAATAGTACGGCAAAGAAAAACCACATAATAAATATTAAATTAAAATTGTAAAAAACATCTGGTCTGTATTAATAGCTTCTTAAAAATGATAGGATCATAATTAATCAATTTAAATATTAAAGATTATCGTATAAACCGTATTTTAGACCTTTAAGTTTGCTTAAGTATTTTGGAATAGGATTATTCTGGTCAAGGGTATCGGGCCCGTTTTTCACACCGGACGTGGATAGAAATCATGGATTAAGGACATGCCAACTCCGTACTCACATTCAGCTCCAGCACAGAACCGAGGCAGTCGGTCATGGGCGAGATGACGAAGGCGCTGAACACGATGGCCATGGTAATGGCTTTCGAGTACTCATCGATGATGGCCCCCTTCTCCAGGCTGGGGTCCTTGTCCTGGGTGAACTCGCTGATGGGCTCCTTCAGCACGAACCGATGGACGAGGGCGCGCACAATCTGTGGGGAAAATGGCCCCCCAAAAAAAAAAAAAAACCATCAGCACATTACATGCGGAACTTTCTCAAGTATCAGGTTATCCCAAGCCAACCTCGCGGGAAACGAAGCACTCGATGGGGAAGGTCAGCAGTATCGATATGGAGAAGAGCACACGCGAGAAGTTCATCAGGTCGTCATCCCAGCAATAGTTCTCCAGCAGATCACCTGGGGAAAAATATAAAAACAAAATAAAACAAGGCAAATCCCCAGTAAAGGCCCGAAAACAGCAGACTGGGAACATCCGCAAATTGCCTGTCAGGGCAATTAAATGCAATTTGTGTCAATCCCTCACCTTGGGACAGGGCGCGGAAGGTGGAGTAGCCGGCGATTCCGAACAGGGCCGCCACCGTCCAGGCGAATCCAATCGAAATGTGGGTGACCTTCTCCCAGCGCTCCATGGTCGCGTCGCGCATCGATTGATAAACGAGGAAGGTGTTGTGATGGCACATGAAAGCTGCACAGACAGATGTCCAATAGATGGAAAGATAGATAGATTGGTATAGATACATATATACAAGGACTGAGGGGTGTTAAATATCCCCCCATCCCCACACAAACCTACCAAAGACCATAATTCCTGTGGCCGGGATAAGATCCGAGTTGGCAAACCGCCAGGACTCCGCCGTGTCCGTCCTGAGAATAAAATATAAGTAAGGAAAAAGGTTTTTCACCGACAAACATTACACAAAAGTTAACACCAAATTAACATTTCGTTGGCTGGCCGCCCGGAAATGTGAATTATTCGCATAAAAAATGAGTAAAAACAAAAGGTGCGGACTGCGGACCGTGAGATAAGACGAGTGAAAGCCAGGCAGCCGCAAATTGGAAATTTATTTAAATTTTATACCAAGCCGCAGACGCAGCATTCAAGGCTTTGCCACCCCCAGCTGGTAAAAAGGGGGAGCTGCTGACCTTGAAACTGCATGGGGGAAAGTGTTGGCTGCGCATATGTATGTAGTTATATGCATACAACTTAGTTGCCACTGCAACAGACTCAACTCGACTCGCCTAATGAAAAGCCATAAAAGGCAAACAAGTGGCACACTAAATTTTATGAGCTCAGTGCTTCAGAGGGTTCGGGTTTGGGATCGGGATTGGGATGGGGATGGGGATTGGGGATGGTAGAAAGATGGTGGAACTGGGGGCACCACCGCCCTGGGCAGTGGCCACAGATTTGAAAGCACTAAAGCGCCACTTAGCACTAACGCCCACAACCACCCACAAACCCACAAAACCCAACCCCCCCACAAAGCCCTATTCCCCAGCTCAGGTCCAACTGGTTGCAACTTTGTTAACGGTTAGGGAAAATCGAGCCAAGTACACAATTTGTAATTAAAATGCAAATAAATCTTCACGCGGTTTTTTGGTAATTTGTATAAATTGCTTGGCCTTAAATGGTTTTGTCCAATTTTAATATCTTGAATATTTTGACTGTCTGGAATATTAAAATGGGAAAAAACCATTTAACGACGAGTTGCTGGCCAAGTTTTCAGCCGGCAAAGCAATTTATTAAAATTACCAAAATAATAAAATCACCTTTGAAAGCAGATTGCTTTTTTCATCTACTTTTTATCATTATCAAATTCATTAATATAAATGTGGCTCAAATAAATCTGTGTTATTGGTCCACTTTTGTACTTTAATTTGTCAATTAAGACAAGCTGACTTTTGATATTAGTAAATATATATGCAGAATATTCTCTTTTCTTTCTTTAGAATTAAATTTAAAATTCAAAACTTTTGAAAAGTGAAACTTATTTAATAACACTTTTACTCTTTTCCATTGATATGATATTATAATTGTAATTGACTAATTATCAAAATCGAATTTCCGCGCCATCTAAATTCTGCAAATGAATTATCTATGTAGGTCAGCCATCAGGTAGTGGCAATTGTAATTTATTAGCTGAAATTAGGCGTTAATTGGCGCAATCGATAGGCGTTGGCATTTCAGTGAAAACATTATTCAATTAATTTCACACGCCATGCTTTTGCAATAGATACTATTGAGGGTCGATTGCATTTAAAGATAATTTGTTACGTTTTTGAACCAGAATAGAAAAATGCTTTAAAGGACAAGCCAAGTAGAACAAAAACAAACTGAAAGAATGATAATATGAGACATTGTATGTGGAAATTCTTAAAGGAAAATTCTTGAACATTAGAACTGACATACTTACACTTTATAATCGCCTGACATGAGCTTGATGATGACCGCAAACAGGATGAACACCACGCAGGCCAGGCTGATGAAGCTGGCGCGGGCCAGTCGGGAGACGTTCTTATAGAGACAGAGGGGCATTACCACGCCCACGTTGACGAAGAAGACCACGCCCAGCCGCACGGCGCCCATGGAACCGCCCCAGGAGGGAAAGAAGCGGACCAGCACTTTCGACAGCGTATCGCCCACCACCACGTTGTAGGATATCATGGCTGCAGGGGGGTTCGGAAAATATATCAGAGAATTTCCATCACAGAAACTGGTCATCAAATTTATATTACTTCGTAAAAAATGTTGATTAAGGAATATCTGACGGTATTTTTATTAACAAATTACCAAAACCAATCATAGGCAAAAGTTATAAACAACGAAAGTCAGATATCGGAAAATATATTCAGAGGCTAAATATCTTTAAGCTTTACTTTAGTAGTAAATGACTACCCCTTAAGGTTATCCAAAAAATATATACAAATTATAATAGCATACCTATTAAAGCTGATATAGAAACTTTCCATTAATCGACTAGTTTTAATTATTTTAACTAGCAAATTACAATCCAATGGAAAAAAGCTACATTTTATTTAGTTCTCATAAAGTTACCCCATATATGAATACATTTAATAGATATCAATCGATAAAGTTATCCCTTAATGGATAAATTAAATATATATCAATCGAAAAACATAAGAAATACATTTGCTTAAAGTTATTAAGGAAACTCCTTTTAGCCCTATCCCTTTTTAAATCGTTAAACATATTTTGAGTTTACTCGATATAAAAATGTAGTATTAAGATACATTTATGCAAAAATAAATGAGCCAACGCTTCTGAGTTTAATGTTTGTGCAATTGCCAAACGATAATATTTTATCCTTTATTTATTTTTCTAACGACCAAACATGTATAATTATTTTTTTTTTCTTTTTTTTTAAGTTACCTTAATATAAGTTTATAATATAAATATTTAAATGAAAAATAAATGGTTAATAAAAAATACTCAAAGGAAACAATGTCAAAAATTAAGTAATATTAATATAACTATAAAAATATCTGAGCACGATAGGTTTGTAACACTAGAAATGTCCCATAGAACGTATTTCCCTGTGCAATGTTATGTTTATACTCCCTAAAAGTAGGAGTTGAGCGACTCACCCAGGAAGGGGTACATGAACTGCAGGAGGGAGAGCAGGTAGTAGCCGTACTTGCCGTAGGCCGCCTCCATGATGCCCGGATAGCTGAACCGGCCGCAGATGTGGCCGCATCTGACCTGCAAATGAAATGAGGCTTTAACGGCAGCACACGCCCTCGCAAATGAGTGCGCTCGTTAATTATGCGGAAAATGCTATTCCCGGAATCGAAGGGAAATGCGTTTTGCATGTGACTTTGGCCGCCAGCCAGGACCCGACATGATTGCCACTTAAAACCGATTTGGGGAAAGGCATGGGGTTAAGGGACCGCCACTCACCATCAGGATGAGGGAGTAGTCGGTGATGTAGGCCACCAGGATGAGGAGGGCCAATCCTAGGCCGAATCCGGCGCGGTGGAGGGCGTAGGGTATGCCAATGACGCCGCTGCCCACGATGGAGTTGATGTAGTTGAACGAGGCCTGTGGCAGCGAGGACAACGTGTCCCCCAGTCCGGCATCCTGCTGTGGTTGTTGCTGCTGCTGCTGCGAGGGCTGCCGATGTTGCTGCTGCTGCTGTTGCCCCTGATGTTGCTGCTGCCCCTGATGTTGCTGTTGCGGCTGGCCCTGTTGCTGATGTGTCTGATGGTTGTTCTAGAGGGCGGTGTAACGTACAACAAAGGTTAGCTATCGGTTTCCCCCTGTTACTCTCCATTACAGCACGTTGATTGGGATAAGAGCGCAAAATTGCCTCGAGTGCCTCTTTACATCAAAAGCAAAAACCAACAGGACCCACCATCTACAACACACTACCCATCTACCCATCTATCCATCCCCCGCTGGCCAATCTTGCGTATACGCAATATTCAGGTGGAGGTAAAGACAAAGGCAGCTCGTATCCGTATCGTAAATTGCGGTTGAGCCAAAACCCTTCTCTTTCTCCACATTGTGTGTGCACTGTGAGAAAACAAGTAGTCCGAAGAAGGAAATACTGTGTTGCTTTTAAGTAACATATGGGTATGTAAAGGTATTTCAAGAAAGTATAACCTTTTATATCTAATCGAAAAATCTATACTATATAAGTCTCAATTCCAAATAATCTATAGTATCTTATCCCTATTTGAAATGTTTACTCAGTTTTGACAAAACACCACAAAAAATTTGAAAGCCTTCTTATAAAAACATGTAATATAATATATTTTGTATTTCAGAAACTACATTGTTTAATTCCTGATCTTAAAAAAAATGTATTTTAAAATAACACATGTAATATGCTGCTCATTATACACAGGTAAAATGCTAGTTCTATTTGCAAAATAAGGTTATATTAAAAGGCGAGTCGGCATTAATCTGCTCTGGTCACACTTTCTGATCTCTCTAGACAGCAATTTTAAATACTGATAAGTATCTTTATCAAATTTTAACCCAATTAATGCATATCCTTTATAAAAATCTATTATAAAATAAAAATTCTTCTTAATAAGTGAATTTAGACCCATAAAAGCAAGTTATTTTAGGCACTACTATACCTGGAACACAATTTTTTTGATCATGATAGACATTTTCCAAAATTCGAACTCCCTATTTCCATTTTTCTACGTGTTAATGTACGTGTGCTGGTATTAAGAGTTTCCCAGATCCCCAGCACCACTCGCCTGCCATAAAAGACAATTTTATATCAAGAGCTCTCGTATAAACATAAATAAAATTCCTCAGCCACGTCATAAAGTCACGAAAAGCGGGCCAATGCTGTGGCCCACATTTACAGCATAGCAACTAAAAAATAAACCAGTAGAAATAATAAAAACCGAAGGGATAAGGCCAAATTGGAGAAAAACTTTAGCCAGCTGGCAATTAAAGAAGTTCTCCCAACTGAACTTCTGGGAAACGGCAAACAAACAACGAAAAAGTTTACACTTCTGCAGCTTTGCCCCCAACGCCCTTTTCATGAAGGGAGCGAGTGTAAAATAAACATTTGCCAGAACTACTTTAAAATGGTTTCTGGGCTTCTGGAGGTGTTTTTGGTTAATGAACATTTCCAAAGGCAAATTACGCGCGAGTTGAGTTCAGATGAGTTCTGACTTTTCAATTCAATTAAGTGGCGTCAAAGGTCGCAGAGAGGTGTTTTTCACATTGGATGGGTTCGGGGAAAAGTCCCCCCTCGAAAGCGCCGTCGAGTATCAAAGAAAATGGCTAATTATGAGGCACGGGCACGGGAAACCCGGCCAAAGTCAAACGAACAGTCTCAGTGCCAAGGTTACAGCAGCTGCGACCGAATGAAATTACAGAGTGTCCGTTGTCAGTGACTCACAGACCTTCGTCCTTCGAAATACAACAAAAAAAACCAGAGAGTGCGCTATAGTAGATGGCCTCGACTATCAGATGCCCGCTTCTCAGCTAAAGAGAGCGAGGGAGATGGAGATATGCATGCTGCAAATTGGCTGTTTCCAAGATTTCACACTTTAATTGCTTATAACTTTTGAATGAATGGTCCGATTTGAACTATTTTTGGTATGTAGATAGGTATTGATAATCAAAACCCAATCCCAATTACACTTTTACAAAATCTTCAGGTTCTAGCGTTTTGGGCGTTTTTGACTTGCGCTGCGCAAGAATCTCTAGAATCTAAATGCCAATCTTAGTGTTTAAACGGACGGACAGACAGACTGCTTGTGATCCTGATCAAAATATATAAACCTGTTAGGGTCGGAATCGCTTCATTCTACCTGTTACATACGTTCCGGCGAATCTAATATACCCTTTTACTCCACAAGTAACAGGTATAAAATGGAAGAAAAACGGAAAACATGGAAAAACAAATTGCGCCGACGAAGGAAAACAGGGCCAAAGTTAATCTCCAGCCGGGGCGGAAAACCCTCAAAGGCCGGGAAAGTTCCGCACTCTCAACAGGATAATTTATAGCCAGCTGCCTTGATTAGTTTATCATATAGAACATTACCCGGCCATTAAATTGTTATGGCCTCCTGTCCTTGGACGGGTTAAGGTTTCATCACCGAGCCCAACGAAGCGCACGAGGAATCATAAATAATTGCTTGAATAAATGATATCGATGAATGAATAAATCTGTTTCCGCTGTTCAATCGAGCGTATTTCTGGGGTCAAATACGAATTTTGGGCTTTCGCACATATCCGATGGTCAAACGGCAAACATTAAAGTTCGCTCCAATTCTCATAAATAATTTGCCAGCATTCCCCTGTCAGCAATTAAACCTCACAAATCCAATTAATTTAACAGGGTAAAAAAAAGGAGGGAAAACGAGGCACCAACAAAATTCCCAGTCGAAACTCAATTGACTAAAAGCGTGTGAAACAGGGAAAAGCGGAGAAAAGAGGAAAAACAAAAGATGGAAATTGCCCGGTGGCTGCTCAGGTGAAAATGCCCAGCACGTGCGCATATGCTGTTACCCACCTGGCAGGATTACCTGTCTAGCAGAACGCTTCTAATAAAAGACAAACATTGTCGGAGGCAAATACAAACTCAAACACAAATAGCAACGCCGCACACGAAAGCCAATCCTGGAAATATTCTGGCATCCGGTTGTAATGGCAAACAAACCTTTTTATGCACTGCACGATTTTAATTAATAACACTCATGTCTTTCGACCACGTTCCATACCCGCATTTCCAACTTCTATTTCCTGTTCAGATGCCAAGTGAAGTTGAACTCATGGCCCCGAATAATGGAATTAAAAATACCCTTTGCTTATAGAAATAAGAAGGGCTTATAGGGGTTTTTGTAAGGTATAAAACTAGGAAGGTATTGAAAATTTTAATTAATTTTGAGGGTTACCTTGAATACATAAACTACACAAATACACAAAATTGAGAAGACAAAAATATTTTTTAAATCAGTTAAGTTTTTATTAAGACCAGATTATTAAAATAGTTTTATAAGCTACTTTAAATATTTCGACCAATTATGTCACAAAATATATTCAAGGTGCCTAGAGTTCCATTACATTTTTACAAAAGTATCCCACTGATGTTGTTCAAACCAATGGATGTAAAATTTTTACAAAAAGTCAAGTAATAATAAAATGTATGTAGGTCCTTTATGAAATTTTTAATATCTTGTATTGTATCTTCTTACAATAGATTTTCAGTATATACCCAAAGAAAAATGAAACATATATTATTATTAATTATTTGGCTACCAGAAGGTTATATTACCAATGACAAACCTATTTTAATAACCCAAAAATCAATAAATACTATACTTCGGATCTTTTCTGTACATTGTATATCCCGGAATTTCTTTTTATGTTGGAAACTATTGTAAAAACGTTCAGACCATATAAGTATTTTAATACCTCTTCAACAAACAAAACATATTTTCGACTGCCACACTTACATACCCCAAACTGATTATTACAAAGTAACCAAACAAGTTGTTTAACCCAAACTCCGGACACATATTTGGCTGGCCTAATGAAATTAGAGTGCGATGACAGGACAATGGGGCAACTGGCAACCATTTGCACTTTAATGAAAGCGTTTTGGTCAACACCAAGCCCACATCCACAGGCACATCCCAGATGGAGAGGGCCTGAAAGGAATATTTGGTTGGTCCTCTGGGGCAGGCCAAACAATTAACAGGGGAGCTGAAATTATGCGCCATGCAAAATGGCAAAATGGCACAATGCTAGTGAAAGCCGCAGAAATTGCAGCCTTTTTGCATTGCAATTCGTGTCCCGCTGAACTATTGACACAGCCGTGTCGGCATTGTTGTCATTTCAGTTTCAGCCGGGTTGCCTGGGTTTTGCACCCCTGCCGATAGACAAACAGGGGCCTACAACCCCTGGATCCCCAACCCTCGGAACCCTCGGATCACCGTACATATAGTGAAAAAGTAAACACAAACATGCAAGGCAGCCAAATGGTCCTCGGGTCAGGTTTATTCCGCAGTGGGGATGGGTTCCGAATGGGGAAATGTTGTTCTGGGGAAATGCAAAAAGGGTTTGAGTCTGACCTTTTGCCGACTGCACAGCCAGAATAATACGAAAATGGTGACATGGTCAACTCTTGTTCGAATTTCAATGAACCGGAAAGTTTCGCTTTAATTTGATCAACTCCAGCTCAATTTAACATGAAAGAGAGTTTCCTCTCGTTAACCGTTTATATTCAATAAAATATAACTATAGGGAAACTTACTTGCTGTGCATATTTAATTTAAAGTCTTCCTTAAAATAAAAATGGTGACAAAAAACTTAAACAAAAACAAAAGCTTGTTTATATGTATCCCGAATATTTATACTCAATATGCAATTTAATCTTTAAAGACCTCTTTAAACCAAACCTTAGATCAAGGTGCCATAGAAATACATCACATTTTATAAGAAATGACCAACCAATGGATGTCGATTTTTTACAATGAGTCAAATAATAATAAAAATTATGTAAGTCCTGTGTCAAGTATATTTATCTTAGAAACTGTTTTTTAATTCAATCTTCAATCTTTTATATCTTCAAAAATGCAGTATTCATATTTGAATATTTTAAACATTACTAACTTATATTTTTCCTAGAAAATAATTGTTCTATTACGATATCTTAAAAAAAAAACAGATTTGTATACATTAAATATAACATAAAGTAAACTAATCTATACTTTGTACATCTTTGATTTCGGATTTCAAATAAAACTTGTCTTTCATCCAAAGACAAAAAACTTTGAAATATAGCATAACTACCCCTTCTTATAACAAAGTAATCTCAGGAAATCAGATGTTTGCATCAAAATAAAATCTTCATTAATTATAACTATCATTATTTGTCAAAAAAATATAATCAACGTTTTAGAAGTGTACTTAAGAGCTCGCATTGTTGTGCTTAATGTAATTTCTGCATTTCCCTTTCGCTGCAATTAATGAGTGGTCTTCGGCGCTGGCCAAGAGTGGTTCCACTTTCCGCTGGAACTAACCTAATTGAGAAACAGCCGGCCGGGTGTCCCAACTATTGGCAATTTGCCTTTGAGCCGACGCGACCATTAGTTGTGCAAACAATCAGGGCTTTTTGGCTTCTTGTCCCGCATTCGCACCCTCTCCCACTCGTTAAAGCTGGAATTTTTTTGGCCAGCCTTGACTGCCTAATGGCTTTGCCAACAAAAACAGCAAAAGTTGTCGGTGCGAGGCCTAAGAAAACAACAAAGGCCGAACACACTCACTCACTGGCATTCCTTACTTATGCATGGTAATGCATCAAATATTACACAATGTTCCCCTCAAGTTCTGGGCCTTACCCACACCCCTCCCCCCAAAAGGAAGCCAACTATGTATGGGAAATCCTTTCCTGCTCTCTACGACAGAAATTCTCTGGTATTAGTTGCCGGGATTAGATTCGGCTTAAAGCCAAGTTACCCTGCAGCGTTCTTGCCACACTTTTTGTTGGCATTTAATAACGGCTGAGCTAGATGGATGAGTCCATTCCTCATCTCGAACAGGATTTTAAGCTTTAAGTTATCACCTTAGCGTTAGGAATATGAGAAGTTTAGGGTTTGGAGATACAAATATTAATAAAATACTATTTAAATAGGTTCGTAATAATATTATATTTATATTCCCACCTTTTTGGCTTCTCTTCAATATAAACAAACCATTATTTCAACCCATGCGCCCTACAGTAACTTATTGCTAGGAATTGTAGTCTTTTTAAGGACCAATTATTAAAAATCTTAAATTTTATAATATAAAACATTATTAAAATATATTTTAAATAAGCTATCTTATCCTAATTTACCCCACAGTAAATTCTCCCTAAAACTTTTACGGATGTATCTAGTTTTAGAATTTTGAAAAATATATGTTTATAACAAAATACCATTTTTTGAATTTTTTTATGGCAGAACTACCTCTTAAATAAAATCTTTAAAAAAAATGTTCTGTTTTCCTTACTTTTTCGCTGTTCCTTAAAACCAACCAACTCATTTTTTATTCCCAGGCGCCACCACACAGTAAATTCTCATTAATTTTTTTACTTCACCACCCAGTCTGAGTAAAAGTATGCAATAAAAGAACACATTTTCAATTGTGATTTGTCTTCATTATCAACTCGCACATGACTTTGCCCAATGTAATATTTAATAAGACGCTCGCGAAGTAGGCAAGCAAGTATTTCCTAATAACGAAATTCCTTTGATGTCCAGAGACCAAAAGCAATTTGTACCGCCCGAAAGACCTCGGAGAAGGTCGCGCTGCCAGAATGCCAGATATGTAGGTCCCCATTCGCCTCGTTCCTATCGCTATCCCACCCATTTTTTACCAACCCAAGTGTAGGCGTTACTCGGAATTTAATGAATGTGAAGGGGACTTGAATGTGAATACGACTACGAATACGAATACGAATACGATTCGCTATGCAAGTGCAGTGGCGGAAATGTGGGAATGTGGGTCAGAGTTTACCTTCATTATATTATTGAAGTCATCGAATGCATAAGCCTCGGCAACCGACACATCGCTGCCCTGATGAAGCGCATGAAAATCAAATTGTTAGCCATTAAATCGAGTTCACTTCAACAACAATCGTGGGCGCGCTGAATGATTCGCTTAAAACATAAACGTAAAATACATATCAAATCAAACACACATGCATATATGCGAATCAGCCGCAAAAAATTCCAATTTATTCGCATGCCGAATATGAGAACGTATTCTATCTGTATATGGAATAAATGTATGTACATGGGGAGTGCGCACATATCTTTATGGAACACGTGTTTTTATATATATTGGCGAGGGAAATGCGAACGCGAAATTCACTGGTTGACTGAGTTTTCCTCCTTTTTTTATCGCTTTGGCCGTCAATTTCCGAGATACGGAGGTGGGTTTTATTGTTCTACTGAAGCAGAGGGGAGTAAAAATTAAGAGGGGTGGGGGTTGATGGGTGTCCATAAGGCGCCGAAAACTAAAGCATTTAAGACACGCGCCGCTCACTACACTAATAAAAAACAAAAGTAAATTTCCATTCATTGCGGTTTTGTTCACTTCAAAACAGGGAAATATTGAATTTAATATATTTTTAGTTAAATTCTAATTACAATATTAAATATTTATGAAAATACTAAACTTAAATTTGACTCATATCGTATCTATTATTTTTTAACTCGTTTATATATTTTTTTAAATATTTAATTTAACATTTTAAAATTACTATGAAGATATTTATTATTACTTTTTCCATTTTCATCAGTTTATAATTCAACATTTTTAAATAATTATGAAGATATTTATTATTACTTTTTCCATTTTTATCAGTGCACCCACTTCAGGTCCAGAATATATTATCTACATCTTATCTTATATTTTCAGCCCTGATTTAAATATTTTGAAATTAAAATTTCCAATTTAATATAGTGTGCTTTATATAATATGCTTTTGTATTAAACTCAAATATTTCATACTCAAAGTTTAGTCCAATATGAAGATATTTATTTTTACTACTTCATCTTTATCAGTGCACCTACTTGAGGCCCAGGATATTTGACCTACATCGTAACTGATATTTCAACCCTGATTTAAATATTTCCAAATTTAAATATTCAATTTATTATATTTTGCGTTAAATAGAATGATTTTGTATTTAATTCAAATATTTAATAACAGTTTCAATATGATGTAATTTATTTTTACTTTTCATTTTTATCAGTGCACCCACTTGAGGCCCAGGAGATGGACTTAGTCGGTTCTCGAGAGGGATTTGGCGATTCACCTTGATTGCCTGGGGGCCAGAATGGCTGAGCAGCACTGGGGTGTGCAACAGTTATTGCATAAGTCGAGCGGTGGCGTATGCGTGATGTCCGTCTGCATTACGCATACGCCATGTTGAACTTGCGTTTGCTCAAACACTTAGGCCACTATCAATGTCCTTTGAAATTTATTTAAATTGCGTTTTCCGGACAACGATTTCCCCCTTAACCCACTGAACCCGCCGAACAATGTTTGATTTAATTGGGTCAATTGAAAGTGGGATTGAGTTAAGCGTTTGAGCGAGGCTTGCGGGCCAATTTGAAATTCCAATGTGAACTTAATTGTCGGCACGGAGTGTCGGAAAACTGGGAGCCCCAGGGCCATTTGCACTGCCACTGCAGCTGACATTGATTTCTGTTATCTCACGAGGGGGCTGCTCCTGCTGCTGCTGCTGCTGCCGACATTCTTATTTGATGCCTCAGCTGGCACAGCTCGAAAGGAGCCCAGGGATCCGGAGGAGGAGCACCAGCAGTTCCAAGGCCAGACAGCAGATGCTCGGCGATGCCACCACATGCCTTGCATACTAAGCGACGATTAAGTGGATGCGGATGCGGATGCGGATATAGAACTCTGAACCGGGTCTCATAAATCCTCCCGCCCCCTTCCTTATAGCCGGAATATTGTATAATTAAAGGTCGTGCTCGCCCAGCTTATTGATTTTCCTATCTCCCCGTCGACAGCGCTTAATTAAATCTTGAAGGATCTGGGTTGAATTTTCAGGCCAGTCAAAGGTCAGCGGTGAGACAATAAATAGCAGAAGCAGGGGGCAGCAGGAGAAGGAGCATCCTTGGGGGGCACCCCCAAAGTGATTCAATTGATTGTCATCAATCATAGCATGCCGTGAATTGTGTTTGGGATAATCACTCAATCAGGACACGATTCGGTGGTTCTAATGTGCCATTGTCTTTCGGTCTCTCGGGGGTTTTCGCTCAAGGGGTGCTGAAAACAAATTGATTTAACAGTCTTTTTCACAGCTGCGAGTTGCGAACTGCGAATTGCGAATTGCGAGTTACGAGTTGCTAGCCACGATATTTCAGAGTATGTATGCGTATGTGCCGACGGACTGAAAGACAGACAGACACGCAAGCCAATTCCAGCAGTCGAGCGAAATGGAATTCATAACGAGCTTAAGGGATTATCGGGCATAACCCGTCGCCAGCTCCCAAAATCCCCAGCCAAATCCCCTCGGCCAGATTCATATGCAAATGCTGGCGTGGGCATTTATTAAGCCATGATTGATCGACGGGGCATTTTGTTTATTAACAATTCATTGGGCAGGCAAGGAATGCGCCTCGGAAAATGTGTCGTCAAATCTATTGTGGCTCTTGGCTGGGAATATTTAATTTGCTTTGCCCGAAAAGTTGAATAAAAACCGAAGGTGATTGCGTTCTGCAGGAAATATGACAGGCACATTTCCCTCTTTGTAGTATAATTTTAGAATGCCAGCATGATTGTGGTTATATTTTTATAAAGTCAAAAGAGAAGACATTTTGATGTCCGAAAAGTTAATATTTTTATAAAGTCAAGAATAAGACATTTTGATGTCCGGAATGTTAACAAAGCGCGTTATTAATGATCTTTGTAGGCTTTATAATAAGTTAAATTTCGAAATGGCAAATAAGTAACAATAGAAAAATACAGAAACGTTCTACAAATACAAGTAAAAAATCCAAAGGGAGTAAATTAAAAATTTAATATATACAAAGTGTATGTTTTTACTCTTTTTTAATTAAAGATACCATACAGATCCATATATTTTTACTTATTTTTTTGTGACAAAGAAAAAGTTTAGGAAGTTCTATTGATTATTTTTAATAAAATATTCCTTGTACAGGGCTCGTTTTAAAGTTGAAATGAACCTTCTTTCTTATATACACAATGCTCATTTACTAAAAGTTGCCATAAGTCAAAAAACACAATAAATTAATGAATGAATAATGCAGCTCTTAGCTGAAAGACATAAGACACTTGAAACTTAAAATGATATTGTTTGAGATACATCAGTGATATAATATCACTTTTCTAATTAATAGGCAATACGCAAAGAAAAAATGATCATACATTTTTTCTCTTTAGTTGAACAAATGATTTTAAAGTAAAATAGGAATTAACTGATTAAAATCTTTGGATTTTAATGGATTGTATGGGTTCTATGCTGGTACATAAAATGTAGTGCGGAAGCAGTCGGCAAATTTGAACTCTAGATGAAGTATACAAGTTCTAAAGCAGCTGTGCTGAGAAGCCTGACTATTGGCATAATGTAAAAATGATCAATCATAATTACTTTGAAGTTTAACAAATGATTTTCTAATAAGAAAGGTCCTAACTAATTAAGATCTTTGGATTTTAATGGATTGTATGGGTTCTTATCGGTACATAAAATGTAGATGTTGGAAAATGGCAGACTTCAGAAAGGGAAATACAAAGCTTTGCTGGGAAGCCCGACTATGGGCATGATATAAAAATGATCAATCATAATTTTTTTTGAGCTCAACAAATGATTTTTAAATAAAAAAGGTTCCAACTAGTTAGGATCTTTGGACATAAATGGATTGCATGGGTTCTTTGCTGGTACGTAAAAACTAGAATGTTGCAAAATTGGACACTTTGGCAAGGGAAATACAAAGCTGTGCTGGGAACCCGACTTTTGGCATAATATAAAAATAATCAATCTTAATTTCTTTTGAGCTCAACAAAAGATTTTCAAATAAGAAGGGTCCTAACTAATTAAGATCTTGGGATTGAAATGGATGGTTTGGGTTCTTTGCTGGTACATAAAAACTAGAATGTTGCAAAATTGGACACTTTGGCGAGGGAAACACAAAGCAGTTCTGGGAAGCCCGACTGTGGCATTTCCCCGGCCATTATGCACTCTGCGGGCAGTTGGCCAATCAGTCAGGTCGTGTGGTTGCAATTAGTCGGAGTTCCTGCGGCTGGGAAGTGTGCAATTAGGTGCTGCTGGGGAAGTGCTCGAGTTGTGGGTGCCTTCAGTGATTTCAGTGATTTTGAGGGTGAGGACTCGAAAAACGGGCGCCTTCCAAACTAAGTGCATATAATTACGGAGCGACTCACCTGGCGCTGCAGTATGTAGCTGAATTCCGTGGCCGTGTTGCGTCGACTGTCGTTCATTTTGCTTGGTCTGGGTTTCTTTCCTCTATTTTTTTTTTGGTCTAACTTTGCTAATAATGCTGAAAGTTGTAACAGCCTTTGGCTTCAATTTTAGTTTAGTTCGTTAACTTAGTTGAGTTTTAGATTTGGTTTAAGTTTTCGTTATAGTTTTAGTTCTGGTTTTAGTTTTGGTTTAGTTTTTAGGTGGGTAGTTGGCTGGCCTTTAAGAAGTAGCTGGATATATACGAGCAGCCCGCCTGCAAGCAGATAAACAAATTTACAACTGAAATAAGATAGGACAAACGGGGGGGGGGAAACACAATTTTGCCGCAGGCACATCTCAGTTTTAGTTTTCTTGTTAATTTGAAGAGTTATACAAGAACTGGAGCACATCTCCTGGCACTGTCACAGGACCAAAAACTTGGTATCTCTTTGGTTGTCAGGTTTTAAGTGTTTTTCAAGTATTTACTAGTATATTTTATTATTTTAATGTACTATTATTAATGTGTTTTTTAGTGGAGTTTTGCATTGTCTAACCGATTTATCGGGTCTTCGATGCGATTTGGTTGCTTCGACGCTTTCGATGAGACTGCTGCAATAAAAATATATTGCGAAACTCTCAACAAGGATACCGTTAGCGTGGTCCTGTTCTCCTCTCTCTCTCTCTCTCTCTCCGCTCGTCGCATTCGTTTTCTCTTTCGCTCATTATGCTCGCGTTGTTGTTGCTGTCTGACTTTGAAATCGCCACACATTCACAAGTGCACCCACACAGCCACACGCACGGCGCTCTCACAATAACAAAAAACAGTAGCCGGAAACGAAAGCGAAAGTTGCCACACTGTCGGAATGGAAGAGCGAGATTTTCCAGAGAGAGAGAGAGTACATAGCATCTCAGCAAATCAGCTGGCGCTGATATTAGGCCCACCGATTTTCAAATCCATTTTCAAATTTCAGTTACTTTCGCCTAAAAGTATGCACTTTTCAACACTACATCTAGCGCCATCTGTTGAGAACTTTTAGAACAAAGGTCTACATTGCGGGCAAGTTTTGTTGTTAAGCAGAACCATAATTCGTTTCACAACACTGCCTAGGTGGTCCACTTATTGAATTGATGTTTTGTGAAAGGAGCAGGGGATACTAAATAGTCATCGGCATACACATCATTCTATAAAACCTATTTAATACACTGCTAACAAATTATTAATTTATTTACATTATATTTATATATCAAATTATGTATATATATTTTAAAAATACCCTTAAACATAGTTTACATTTAAAACAAGAGCGATGGTTAAAATTATTATTATTTATATTATTTATAAGTTCTTCTTAATTCAAATTGGACCACGTTAATGTATATATGTATGTACAACAAAATATTATACACAGAGAGAAGTATCCAAGAGCATTGTTCTTGAATTGAGAACATTGTTCTTGAATTGAGAACTTTTTGGTATAAATATAAAAACGAAATGGTGAGAAGAGAAAAGTTAAATTAAGTTGATTTAACAACTTTTTGATAAGTATACTCTAAGGACTGAACTAATAGTTTATTTGTACATACAATGTACTTAAATACCGGCAATTCAACTTGATTCGAGCAAAGTAAAAACATTTTCAACTTAATAATGTCGTTCTATTTTTAAGAACATTTTCAACTTAGATGAGAACGTCAGAATTTTCTCTGCGTTGAGACTTCTTATTTTTAGATCCTGATTGATGGGAGACATGATCAAAATTAGTTGATTATAAACATTTCAAAACTCTTTAACAATCCTGCACGAAAACGTGAATTGTATTTCTTTTTCTTATATTATTGTATAAGACTATTTTTAAAATACAAAGAAATTACCATTGTTGTGCCGAAAGCTGAGTTTTTAATTTATTTATGCATGGGCAACCGGAAATAACAACTTCACATCCACCTCCTATCTCCAAGGCACCACCCTGTAATCCTCGAGAGCCTCGTCGTAGGTGTAGCTGATGTCCAACTCCGAGTGCAGCACCACCTCGGCGTCCAGCAAACGGCGCACTATCATGGCGGTACGCGAGTCAAACTGGTTGCCATACAATGTCAGGCGGTCCAGCTTGCAGCGCTTCTTCATGGCCAGCAGGATGAGGTTCACTGCATCCGGTTCCATTTCGTTGTTGTTCAAGTGCAGCGTTCGCAGCTGGCGGCACGAGGTGAGGTACTTGGCCACCCACTCGCCACCGTGGGTGCCAATGGAGCAGTAGCTAATGTCCAGCAGTTCCAGCAGCCCACCCATGGACATGCCGCGCAGCAGGAAGAAGGCTCCATCCGGACCGATCTTGTTGCAAGCGATGCGCAGACGACGGAATGTCGATGTGGGCAGAGCCAGGTACTCGGCAATGGGAATCATGTCCTGGGCAGTCAACTCGCAGTGTTCCAAGGACAGACTCCAGAGGGTGTTCTGCATCAGCAGCGAACCCAGCACGGAGGCAATCTTCTCCGTGTCCAGGCTGAGACTCATTCCCAGGATCCTTCCGGCCTTCAGGCTCCGCAATCCCAGCGACTTGTGCACTCCGTCGGCGATCAAGGCGAAGTTGTACTGGGTCAGACTGCAGTGGGACACGTTCAGCCGGCGCAGGGTCCTGCTGATCAGGAGGAATTCCCGCAGGATACGCACATCGTCGTCGGTAAGGGGCGTTCCTGGGGATCAGGAAAATACTAAGTAAATTACCCATCTGATAAAAAAACAATCTTCATCCCAGAATTACCTCTTAAAGAGGTAAAAAGAACATGCCGATCGATCCTTTCAATATACAACACATCTGATAGTAAACATATATACCTTATCATAAATACCCTATTATATTATCTTTACAGTATCTTTCAGATAAAACTTTCCAAATGAAGCATTTTAAAAATTTCCACAGCCTTAAGAACTCTTCATAAAGTTTAAAAATTTAATATATTTTATTGTATTACGCCGAAATACCAAATTGATCTTAACATTTTTAACCATTACCTCAATTCTATATAAGATTTCCTAACGATGGGGATTTCCCTATATATTTTAGGGAAATGTCCAAATACTTTTTTTGAGTGTAATACTATCATACCATCACTACTATTGTACCTTGACAAAAGTGGTTTTTCTTTAATTTAAATCTAATCTTACCCTCCAAACTCAGCTGACTGACATTCATCTTATTCGCATTGAGACGTAGCATGACGAAGAACTCGTGGGGAAAGTGCATCAAATTGAGGTCAATATACCAAACTGGGATCAGGGAGCGGGCAAAGTCCTTTAGCAGACCCGCATCCCAGTTGCTAACATTCAGGCTGGACATTTTCACGGACAATTGAGGACGCCGCAGAAGATAGTTGACTATGATCCGGAAGTCGCGAATGCAGTGATACTTCCGACCGATCCGCTCCTCGAACTGGAGTCGCTTGAACTGGAACTGTCGATAGGGTCGCTCGTCGTACTCCCGCTGCCAACAGTAGAGGAGCAGGATCGTGAACAGACGGCTTTTCTCTGGCGAAGGAGGACAGGCCAACGGATTGTACTCGCACGGCAGGACCACTTCGCACATCCTGATATTCTTCGTGTATAACTATTGTAAGTTAAGTAATTTATATTGTTATTGGGAATTTGTGACAACTTAGCCAGTGCAAATTGTGTGTGGAAAAGAAATTCAATTATTTCTGAGTGCTTTGCATACTTTTAGCTGGATATGAAAAAATATCTGTGTAAAATCACTAATTCGTTTCGAATGTAGAAGACCTAACTGCAATAAAATAAATATGAATTCATAACATATCTAGTTTCATAACAATTTAGATTATTAAATAAGACAGGATCATTTAAGTATGTGAAAAATATATCATTAAAATCAGGAAACTAGTAGTGCAACAAGTGGTTCTTAATAAAATTTGCAACTTAAGTTCCCTTAATTGCTTAGTTTTGCACACTTACATTTTAGTTTTAAGCATTTACACTTTAGTTTTTAACTCATCCTATATATTTTACTCACTACCCTTTTCCATAAGTTTCGTTAATAATTAAAACACATTTAAATATTGTGACAACATTTTGAATATATTTTAATTTTTTAGAATTGTTGTATTGATTGATTTTTCTTTAAACAAATACTTAAGGAACCTTAAAGCATGCTTCCTTGTTTTTCGTTTGCTAACGACTAACCAACATTGCCGCGACCCAAAACGATGGTAAAAAGTTTTATCGACTCGGCACAATGGGTTCCCAAAACCAAAATTGTCGTAAATTCTGATAAATTGTATAAATAGCCTTTGAGCAAAAGTCTGTGTGCAGTAGTTCTTCGAACGACCCCTTAAATAGAGCGGAATGCTTCCTCATTTTCGTCATATTCCTGACAAGCCAAGAAATCCGCTTTTGGAGCTCCAGACATCCACGGTCTCATTAGCATAGTTTGCGAACTGAAGCACAAACTTGGTCGATGCGAATTACCATAAACGCCATTTCATTCATTTATGTGTCCTATTCCACAATGGGAACCCAATGTCCGCCACGTGGTCTGGTCTTCAAGCCATCCTGGCATCCTGGCGTGCCGGCACGCGTCGTTCCTGTCCTATAAATAAGCTGGAACTCACAGCCGATATAGCTATATAGGTATACCCACTTATATTTGTACTCACTTCAGCAGGAGCTGCACGTAGCCAGAGGGGAATGCTGGAGTATGAGTGGTATTTGCGCCAATTATGGTCAGGTTGCATCTTCATTTATTTGATTACCTTGGCAGTGCTTTAGCATCGCAGAACGCATCACTCGGGGACAGTGCTGTCTTCTTAGCTTATTTCGGTCTGAAGAATCCGATAAAAGTAGGATAGTTTATTATAGTAACTTCAGCATATTGATTATACCCGTAGATATGTAATGTATGAAAATGAGTGTAAAGAATTGGTTTACATTTTTCAGAAGTGAGCAAGAATACGCATTTCTACACAATGTACAAAAATAAATAGAACTATAACTACTTTCTTTATTTTCTAATCATTTTGTTGAGTGATACCAGCATGTTGGACCATCCCTATTTAGTCATAGAGTCAGGTCTATTGATAAAATTATTTTATAAGTATAATTGGACAAATATATGTGTATAAATAAATCTCTATTGCCTAGGTTGACATCTCGGGAATTACAGATTAGATAACAGAAAGGATAAAAGTTTATTATATTTATAAGGTGAAAAGGTATTAATGAAGTTTTAATTCCTTTTTTAAAAGTCTTAGCTCATCTTAATAGTTTTAAAAGTTTCCTAATCATGCCCATTATATCATAGGACTTCTTAAAAAGTTTAATATAAATCAGAATTAGTTTTGTTCTAGCTTTTAGTGGGCTAAGGCACATTTATTCCCTGGCATCTCTGTTGGAGGAGAGCCCACTGCCTTCGTCTGTGTCTGAATGGGCAGCTCCTTTAAGGCCGACGACAGGTGCCTAATCAATAGACCAAATGACCACTGACAGCATTTGGCTGGGAGTTATTTTTCACTTTTACTACCTGGCCATGGCCACAAGATTGCCGATTCCACTTTTGGGCCCGAGCTGGGCCATGGCCATGGGGCAGCTCCAGCTCGAATCTGCATTAATTTACGGCCTGTGATGGTCAGACGGCCAGAAGGCAGACAGCAGACAGCCGGGAGCCGGGAGCCCAAGAGGGTCCAAGACTGGCTCCTCCTCGCTTAGTCATCAAGATGGCCACTGACCAGAGGCAATTAACATCGGCGACAATTCGGCCTGCCTTCAGAGCCTCAAATTGAAATTCGAAAAGTGGCAGAAGTGGCAGGAGTGGCAGGGAAAAGGCAGCAGCTCCAGCCGTTCCGATGCTTATCTGTGCTTAGAAAAAAAGCGCGCGATAATTAAAAATATTGTAAAATGCCAGACGGCCAGACGCTCATAATTGCTGGTAGAGGCGGAGGGCCCAGGCCCAGGCAAAATCGCAGACGATGGAGAATCAGTCAAAGTCTCAGTTTACAGCTACCAGACAACGCGACGCGACGGAGGAGCACTGCATGTGCATATCATTTAAATAACTTTCCGCCGAGCAGCACAAGTGTGAAACTGCAGCCACTACTATCCATCCATCCATCCAGCCAGCCAGTCATCCGACGGGTCGGTTCACCTGCTCCGCTGCAGAACCGACCATCACATCGCATCGCATCGCATGGGCCCATGGTCCATATTTGGATGCAGCAACGGCAGCGCATCTGCATCACTTAAGGACCAACATCGACATCGCCAGCAGCTCCGACGTGTCTGCCACGGCCTCCAGACAAACTGCAGACATGCACTTGTCTCCGGCTGGCTGGCTGGCTGGGATGGGATGGGATGGGATGGGTTGGGTTGTATTGGGATGGGCTGGGTCAGCCTCCAACTCCACTCCGACTGCCCCTCCATCCACCTCCTTCCTCCGGCGAACGCATTCATTGTCAATTTTGACAATCAACAAGACGCGGCTACACATGCCCCTGCTTCTAAAACACCACCACACAGTCGAAAATCAGATATGATACGATCGCAAGTTTATTACATATGTACTTTACACATTTTCAATTTTTGAAAATGCTTATAAAATATTAGGACTAAGGTTATTTTAAATATACTCTTGGTTTAACAAAAGGACAAGGATAACATTAAACATTTTCGTGGTTTTTAAATGCAAACATTTGTAGATATCATAAGTAATGTTGCTTAACAAAAAACAAACAATATTACAATTTTTGTTTATTATAACTAGGCGTTGGATTATTCATTAAAAAATTTTTTAAACATCCGTTTATGTTTTTTATAAAACCATAGGTATATAAATAAAGTTAAAAATGAATAATATTTTATCTATAATTCTAACCTTTTTTGTGTCATTGGAAACTTTTTCAATATAATCCGATATCCAATATCTAAGCTGTTTTAAGCGAGTTCTTAAAAATCTTGTGCTTATTCTTACTATGTTCAACTATTTATAAAATATTTTAAAAATGAGGTCCCCTCTATAATTCCTCGGAATACATTTAGATGTAATATGATGTATCATATTATAAATATGATATAATATATTATGATATGAAATGATATGATATGATATGATATGATACATGATATGATATTATATGATATGATATGATATGATATGATATTATATGCTATTTTTAAATATTATTTCATTACCAACCGATCGTGAGTAGACCCAATATTTTTCCCTGTGCAGCACCTCCAGCCGCAGTCTCTGCGACGGGCTGTCTGGCTCTCGGAGTCTTGGAGTCTCGGTCTCGGTCTCGGTCTGCATCTTCGTCGGCTGAGATCTGGATCTGGCTGGAAGGGGCTGGGCCCAAACAAAACACCAACAGAAGCCAAACGACGGCACGCGAAAGTCTTAAAACCGAAAATGAAAATGCGCAAAAATTAATAACAATCAGGCCTGGGGGCAGCAGTACCATGGAGAATACCAAACACCCTTATCTGACATGTATGACACTTTTAATAATACATGAAACCCGCTAAGCTAATAAAAAGCTGATCCTACTAAAAAATAGTATTGATAGGGGGCCTACCTATCTGTCAACATGTTCTTACTGAAAAACTTTAATTGATAATCAAAGTATACGGGTAAAATAACAGTCATTTTAAATTGTTTATTGCCGGCAATTAGTATTGTTTATGCTTAAACGGTCGAACTTCCAACTGAAACCATCATCTTTCTTTAAAAAATATTGGTTTATAGAGACTTTGAGTTATACAATATCTGTATTGCCATTAAAACTAGTTATGTTTTAATTTATGTAGACCAATAAGCAATCCCAGAATTCCTAAAATACCTCATTAATGAATATGACAGACTGCAGGTCTTATGAGTGATACCTCAACCTTAAAGGAAGGGTATACCCGAAACGGCAGCAGAAGAAGCGGCTGGAAATAAACGGTAGCACCGGCCTGGAGGGCAGAAAACAACACAATAACAAATTGGCTTCTGGTCTTTGCATTCCACATGCAATCTGAGACAACAATAACGACAACTGCATTCGGCGGTTGCACCGGCAACCCGGCAATCGGTGCTCGGTACTGGCTAAAAGCCAGTGGCCAAGATCCAGAGAGATGGTAGCACCCTCGGAGCCCGTGCCCGCTCCTCCAGCCACCGGCTAACTAACCAGAACCAGCACCCATGCTGTATGCTATATGCTATATGTCTGGGCCTTAGACGGGGTCTGGGAACACCTCTTCTTCTTGGTTCGGAACTGAGCCGGTGCTGACTTGACACGTCTGGTTCGCTGGCTGACGAACATCGAGTGTTTTTAATAGACATGCACCAGCCCACCGGACCTTACCGCCGGCTGTCTCGCCCCTGCCCATTGAGGGTTCTTTCATTCGCTTCTTCTTAGAGTGAGAAAAAATGAACTAGGTGATCTTGAAAAATTATACAAATAATAAATTATCAGATATGATAACAGAAGATAAACTTTTCAATCCCAAAATCCCATTATTATTACTACTATTTATATCTAGAGTTCGACTTATATGCAAACCCGTATTCTTAATATTCGATTCTAAGCGATCTTTAATTAAATTCTATTGTTCTTCCAAAAAACAAACTGTAAGTTTTGCTTAAAGCTGATTATAAATTTAAGAACACGTATCTTTAATATATGACAAAATATTGCTTTAAATCGAATGTTGGGGACTCGTTTTTTATATGAATCATATAATATCATATCTTTACCTCACACAGTTAATTTATTTTATATCATATTGTAAGAAGAGTTAATTTTGCACATTATAAAATTAAAAACTTTAAAACACTATAATATATAAATAGGAAATCCCTATACATAGAATCTTAAAGTCAAATTCCCCTCGTTATATTTTTATTTTTCTCAGTGTTATCTTCGTTTGTGTTGATTGTGTAAGGTAGGTGACTTGGAATCCCGATCCCCCTTGGAGTGAGGGATAATTATGTTAACTACGTGTTGATGGTTAAATAATTTCGCTTCGGTGCATGCATATTTAATGTGCCTGGAACTGCATCTAATTAAATTACAATGCCAAAATTTTAGTTATTACCTAATTCCTGGAAATACCACACCCTTTCTTGGTAATCGCGAACATCAAATCACGCACCACTCTGATAGTGTTTATAGTTTCATTAGCTGAGCTATGACTGCTCAATAAAGTTTATATTAGAACCTTAAAACCCACTTCACACTATAAATCCAAAAATAGTTATAACAAACCGATAAGCCATTAGTTCCAGCATTCCAATGACAGCATAAAACGTATTTAGCGGATGCTTATTTAGTTTGAACAATTCCAAGTACTTCAATCCTATACCTAATCTTTGGTAATATATTTGGTAGAACTGATGAGTCAGCATTTGTACTACAACATAGCGATAAAATTTGGCTAAGAACTAGCAACAATAAAATTCACTTCAAAAAGGCTTTTGATAATCTAACACTCTACTTATTATGGAAATCAAGTCTTTTAGTTAACTCTTTTTGAGGTTTTAATGATATATTACATTTATGTATCGTATTTATCGTAGACCTAGATAAATGGTAGATATCTCAAAGAGATACCTCCAAAATGGTACATTCTTGGAGATATGGTTTTTATTTACATTATCCATATTTTAATAATCCGCAGTTTGCTTAGTAGCAGTAGTATCTTCATTAATAACTACGCTCTATTTCACTTCATTAATAACTACGCTCTATTTCACTAGATTTAATCACGTTAGTGATTACCAGTTAATTGTACACACTTTTTTTAAACTGTTGCGATCGATTAAATATAGAAATGTGTTTGGGCACTTGTAACCATCCAGCAAATAGCCTACAACTTGAAAGTTGGCAGATGTTTTTCAGACAGGTGTTGGCCATAGAGTGGTGATAGTGGTGCCGGTGGTGCTACTGGTCTTTAGAGCCCTCACGTGCCCACACCCAGCTGGATGGGATGGGAATTGTTGCTCATTGGCGGCAATTGCCGGATACCGTTTAAAATTAAGCCCCACAAATTGGCACGAGCGTGAGACATAGTACGGATTTGTCAGAAAATTGCTTTCAAAAATAACCGCGAGCAAAAAATAAGTGTTCTCGCAAGATCAAAAGAAAACCAGAAGTATTTAGATTTTGAGTATTATGCATTTAGAAGTTAGCCAATTATGTGTCCACGCGAACGGGCAGCCTTGAAAAGTTAATGAAAAATCAAAAAAGGCTGCGACTTGACTCATGTGGCATTCCAATTGTCTAGATATATCTACATGTCTGGCTCTTTTTTCAGTTGTTGTTGACATCCACATATCCACATTGTCCACAAAGTGGGACAAATTCTATGCGAGCGCTCGAATAAACAAACATTATTATATAAACTTCGCGACAAGAGGCGCTGATTGCGTTCTACATATATCTTGTTTTCATTTATCCCCCGTATCCCCCAGCGAGATTATGAATCTGGGCATTTGATGCGATTGCAATTTTACATAACACCCGACGTCTGGACAACCCCCCTCCCCTGCCATCCACCCACCAGTCTATTCAGTACTTAAACGGTGTGTAGACACACATCACATGAATGGACAGCGGGACGGAGCCGAATCCAGACTTTATTAAGTGCTGCGAATTATACAATCATTTTGAAATTCAATTTTGGTCCAGACGAAATGCTGGGAAAGATGAAGATGTTTAGATGCTGCAAATAAATAAATAAATCAAGAACGTCCTTGAAGTCTGGCTGTTGGGATTTCCGTATGCGAGTGGAATGAATAATGCGGAATAGCGTCGGAAGTGTTTCGGTATTCCTAGAAAGGATGGGCTTTCTGGGGTTATCAATAGGGTATATCAGTATGAATAATACGCAATAGCGTCGGAAGTCTTTTGGTATTCCTAGATCGTAGAGCTCCCGAAATAGATCGACCAAAGGATGGACTTTCTGGGGTTATCCGCATGAATAATATGAAATAGCTTCAGAACTTTGGTATTCCTAGATCGTAGAGTCCGCAAAATAGACCCACCAAAGGATGGGCTTTCTGGGGTTAATGCCGTACCAGGCACCGTACGCACCTCTAATAGGATATATCCGCCCAATTCATGAACTACCTTTCAATTGATGAACTACGCACTTTCTAGCCTATCTTTTTGTCAGTTGATTAATCCGCACGCACAAATCCCGACGACAACTGAAAGTCAAGCGGAAAGGCATCTTGGATTTTGTGCGCCGAAAACACAAAAAACACCAACTGATAACACACATAACAGGCGTATCAAAACAATTTGATTAGGTAATACTAATTCTGTGGTCGCCTGGAGAATATCACTTCAAATTAATCTAATCGCCCACGCACATAATAGGAATTACCCATGCCAGAGTATTTACGGACATTTCTCCGGCTTAGATGGGTGCAAAATCATTCAAAAATTTGACACAGCGATTTCAACTGTGTGGTGGTCGAGTATTTAGTTTGTTTGGAGTGTGTGAAGTGCGGTGATAGGGACACGTTTCTATCAGATAGTTGTATCTGATAGCGGACACTCAAAGGAGTCACCAAACAAACCTAGGTTAGGGCCAGACCAGAAGTATCACTTTCAGGCCCACAGATAAGCTTCATCTCGAGCGCGCAGGCACAGCCGCAGATACAGATACAGATGCAGATAGAGATACAGATACAGATACAGATACATCCAAGCACTATGCCCATGACGACGTCAGTTGCGCCGGCAGATTGATTGGTCGGCCAACACATTGCCGAGCGCCAGCCGAAGCACCAGCCGAAGTCTGCAAGCGCTACACTGCAAACTCATTTCGGGTGCGATGCGGTTTCACCTGGAAATCACTGACTATACGGGTTCTTTAAATTAATAATGAATATACACATTCTTTTAAGAAATACATGGTCGTTAAAGTTATGTTTTCATAATTTTTTTACTTTATAAGAGATGAATGAATATTTATGTAAAGAAAATAAAAAAAATATTGTAAAACTAGTTCGAACAAATTCTTAAAGATATCCTAAGGTAGTTTATTAAGATTAATAAAATCATAATACAAGCTTTAAATTTTAATAAGCGGTCAAGTTACTAATATATCGTAAAAACATCCTTGTTTTGAGTCGAAGGCCCAAGACCCCGTAATCGTTGAGCTCATAAAGTACAATTTAATATACATATATGTACTAGGTACATTGTACCTATAGTATACTAGTAACTCTATAAGTATTAGCCTTAACTCTTAAATAAATAAAAGAAATAGGTACGTTTTTATAATTTTTAATAATGCTAACCTACTAAAATATAAAAATATGTTTACTATTACAGATTGAGCAATCATTTTTAATATAGACATTTTATGTACCTAATTTAATTAAACTTGTACCTAAAATTTGAAAGAAAAAGGGCAACCAATTTTATTTACTTTTAGAACCACACATATCTTAGTTCTTAAGCCGATTTTAATTTCCAAATATTTCAAGCTTTACGTAAATATTTTAAGTTGAAGCCCTCTAAAAAGCTAGCACTGAAATATATTCAGTTAAGCTTTTGCCGCCCCCATTTTCTTGCGGTGTCGGCAGCAACGCAGCGTTTACGACCATAACAAAGTAGATATGCCCCGGCACAACCAAATTTTTTCTTATTTAAGACTAAAAAACCGACTGGCGCAAATCACTTCATACTTGGTTCTTAGAGCGAACACATCGAGAAGCTGAAGCAAGAAACAAAAAATCAAATCAGCTATAAAAATACACAAGTTCGCCAGCCGGTATCCAGCTGAAGAGGAAAAGATAATACTTGGATTGGCCTTAAAAATGCAGTGAAAAATGTGCAAAAAATACATACAGCTTAATTGTTAAATGATCTAGTGGTTGCTATAAGGAAAAATATAAACATTCTCCTGTGAAAAACATTCAGTTTGGTTGAGGCCAAAGAACATATCATAAAAATGGCAAGTGCTGTGCGTGGTGAAAGGTGCGGAAGGAGTCGCATTAGAGAGCTAATTTTGGTCCTGACATTGGTCACGATGTCCGGTAACTCAAGGGCCATCCCCCTAGATCCCTCCTTCTTCATAGAGGGGGTGCAGTCGGAGGTGGTGAACCCATTCAACCGCACCATCCTCAACCGCTTCAACCTGACCGAGGAGCAGATCCTGAGCATCCAGAACCGCAGTAATCCCAACATGAGGGACTCTGCCGGCCAGACCTCCAATCAACAGTTTCTTCAGCAGATCGCCACTCAGCGGTAAGTACCAAAAATAAAGAAATGCCTCAAAATTGTCAGAAACACGCGCTGTCAATCACTGTCACAATTTCGCCCAGAATAGGTACACCTTTCCCCAAATAGAAATTTAAAGCAAAAGAACAAAAATGACTTGCTGAAAAATGTTTAGCCAGGAATTTTAAAAAATTGCTATTTTGTATACAAAACACTGCACTTTGCTATAAAACGCTCAATCAGTTTCGGCCATACATTGTGTATAAACACAATTTTCTGCTGCCAAATTGCCAAAATATTTGCTAAGTGAGGGATTTGTCCAAATCGGGCCAATTTCAGTCAAGGCTAAAAACATTTGTGCATCTTACGCCTTTGTGGCCAAGCACCCAAAAAAATCTATAGCGCCGTACTTTTTCGGGGTATATATTTTAAAGTACATTGTACATGGTGCGCTTCATTGGGTTTATCTTCAGCACGATTTCCCACCATACGTAAAGAAAATTAATATTTTCCCAAGGGACTTTCCACATGTGCTCTCGATTAATATTTATTTATTGATTGAATGCATCGCTAAATGCATGACGTTCTTACGAAAAGTCATAAATGTAATGGCCTCGCTTAGCAGACCGAAAGTTATGATCAATAAATTATTTTAGCTATATACGAAAAGCGTGCCAATGAATTGCGTCTTTTGTTTTTGATTATCGGAGAACTGGAGTGATTAGAATCACAGGATATTCTAGTTTTACAGAGATTTGTATTAAGTTAAGATTATAAATCAGTTAGCCAATCGAATCTTTGATAACATATCATTTGGTATACCAAATAAATATTTTCCAAAATGTCTTTTTATAAAACGTAATAGATTTTAAACAAGCTTTTGAATAATAAGGCAAAACCTTTTTGATAACAATACGCAATAACATACCAATTTAAATTTTGTGACAAAGGCTTTCTAGGTATCCATCAGATATATGATCTTATAAATGATTTTAAAACATCATTATAAATAACTTTATCCAAATCGATAATATCAAATAGATCATTGTGAAAATGTCCTTACAATTTTAAAGGTAACCAGATACCTGATAAAGCCTCATCATATTATCATCATCATATTAAATAGATTTTATTAAATGGAATCTGAACCAACTTTAATCTTGTATGGTATCTGTTGCATACATCGGATATATCTAAACATTATTAAAAATTACCATAGGCCAGACAAAGACTTCAAAGGCCTTTTAACCAACCGTCCAACTCCTCACAACACGAAGTAGATCAAAGTGACGAGGGCCTGGCAGCCCAGATCCATCAATGGTATCTGTTGTATCCATCAGATACTGTAGTGCAACTGTCGCGACGCCGCTGCACAATGCGGACACACTGAAAGGCTGCATCGAATTCCGGCGGCGACCTCTGTATCTGTATCTGTATCTGTATCTGTATCTTTGTGTGCCCGCGGATGTCTGGCACATGTCTGGGAGCAGTCTGGGCCATGTCTAGCTATCTGGCTATCCGGCACCGACTCCTCCGTCTGAGTCCCCGTCTCCGGTAATGAACTTTTTGTAGGTCGTTGCTATGCAGGTCGGGCATTCGTGGGGGCCAACAGCTGATATCTAAATTGTTTCATCTTATTTGATTGCTTTGGCAGAGTTCCGCTCGCAGGCGAATGCGAAACAAAAAACTTATGACGTATGAGTAATATCGGGTATAGCAGACATGTCTGCCCCCAGCAATCCAGCAATGGTGCAATGCAAACAGTTGTAGGTTGTAGGCGTGTTGCTGTGCACCTCGACTGTTGCTGTTGCTGTTGCTGTTGCTGTTTCTGTTGGTTGCATGATAATGAAGTGCAGCCGGCGAGACACTGTCTAGCCGTTGTTGCTACTGTTGCTGTTGCTGTTGCTGTTGCTACTGATGTGGCCAAAGGCAACAAACTGCAAAACCGCAGACGCAGACACTGAGGCGATGCATTCAGAGATGTCTGCCCCGGGCAAATGGAGGCCAATGCAAATTTCCTCCACAGCCCCCAGGGCACCTGCCCCACAAGACGGAACCCGAACCCGAACCCAAAGACTCTGCGCATGCGTGACTCACGCATGAACAGAAATGGCATCCACGGCAGCCAGAGTATCTCGGTAGCATCTACAGTGCACTTTGAAAAAAAGCTATACCTATCCCAGCTCAGTTATTCCTAGCACTCTCCACATATTGGTGCATAAGAAACAAACAAACATCAAATGATTTTAAGTTCTACTTTTAAATATTATTATTAGATACACCTTCATAAGAATATACATACTCCTATATCCTTAACCACTTCGCAACCTCAAAAATCTATGCAGCTTAAAATCATTTTGCCATTTTTATTTATTTCAATTGTAAGGAATTTTTTATAAAACCAAATCTTAAATCCAATATTTCTTATAGCCTGAATCGTTCTACGAAAGACCTTTGTCAAATTTAAACTATGAGATCCAAAATCATATATCAACTAAAATGGTCTTATAAAGGTCAGTTGAATAATATACATCTCATTTAATATTTTGAATAGATTATCAAAGCAAACAAACAATATAAATCAGAAACCTTAAAAGGGATGACTAAATGGAAATCGGAAAAACTTTATTTTTATTAGGATAAATGTACAGAGGATAGTATAATATTTCAGTATTGAAAACTTATATTTCCCTCACACCTTTTACGAGGCAACCATGTTTATGTAACTATATATATAATATAATATATCATATCGTTTAGAATACCATTTAAAAAATCTTAAAAGTAAAATTGAAGTAAGACCAAGTACACAAGTTAAGTAAAGAAAAAGATATTCGTTGATTACCAAAGAACCTTAAATGGCATCCGTTTTCCATAGAATCAGATCATAATGGAAATATATAATATTGTATTATTATTATATACTAGCATAATAAAGATATATTTCCTAAATAGCTTTTAAGACGCAATCGTATAACTAAGCAAAAAAATATATCATATCATTTAAAAGATCCCAAAGGCTAAATTGATATAAGACCAGGTAGTTTTTTACCAAAAACCTTTAAATAGCATCCGTTTCCCTTATGAATCAGATCAGATTGACCTCGATTTCGTGCGATTTTTTTCGGTGCAGGACGGCAGACAGGCAGCGAGCAAACAACCAGCGGACAATCTGTCTAGACAAACGCCAGACAAACGGCACGACTCAACGAGTTTTCAAGTTCATGCCACACAGCCAACTCCAGACGACTCCGCATTCTGAAGCTGCCTGGCCAGCCCAGCTAGCCAGTTGGCCAGTTAGCCAGACAGCTTCGGACAGATTCGATTCAGTTCGAGTCGATCGATGCGATCACAACGTAAACATAAACATAAACAAGAGAACCCATATATTCAGCCATGGGCTTGGTTCAGATTCGGTACTGAGAAAGACCGAAAACTGGAAGTCAGCGGGCGAATCGACCGTGTTTCATAATTATTTTTTGGCTAGACAAACTGCGCCGCGGGCCACACACACAAAAAGCCAAAACAATTAATCAGTTATTTACTTGATCTTTTTGTGCATTTCGTGAGGGGGAAAATAAAAAGCGAAATGTCAAGCACGTCTCAATTACCGATCCAGACGCATACAATTGTCCAATTTTGCGGCGAGTGAGTGTGGCCAGATTAGATCATAGCTAACTAACTATTGTTGTCTGCCCGGTCTCCAGATGATATGATGATGGTACACTTGTAGAAAGGTTCCAGAAATGTATTATAAATTGTATAACATTTGAAACTAATGTAAAAATGATGAAATTTTTTTAAAAATCTGTCAGGTTTTGTATTTGTTTTTTAAGATCTACATATATCATTTATCAGTAGGTCTAGAGGTTTTTCTAAGCTGGACTTTTTTTCCGTGTACTGACACTCGCACAGACAGATTTCTGTCTCGATCTCAATGGGTTTTTAAGTGACACGGGTCTGTCATTTGCTCCACTATTCGCACTTAGCTCATAATCAAGTTTAGGAAATATCCCGAACGAGCGTAAAATGTGGAAATGCCTCCAATCAGCGCAGATTTAGTTCTTCTATAAGAAAGAAAAATAGTTAAGTAGTCCCTAAGTCGTTTGATGGTTCTCCGGATAAGCAGCAATCAAAAGGCCTCAGTGAACTCATTTTTAATCTGAATGACAAACCTTTTTTTAAGAACTAGCAAACCCAATAAACACCCATATGCGTAGTTTATTTTTACAAACAATTGTTGGCCTCGGAATCGAAAAACATTTAGAACTATGTTTTTCAAGAACTCTTGAAATCTCAGATTTCGAGGGCGAGCAATCCAAAGTAGTTGGATTATCTTGAAAAGTGAAAAGGTATAGCCAATTGATAAAAACCCAAAATAAATCATAATCAGTTTGGAAATAAGTTTTATGAACAAAAAGAGCACTGAACTCTGGCTATCACGCGATTGTGTTCTATGGAGAACAGTTTACTCATTATGGGTGGGGGGTTCCCAAGTATTTTGGCGACTGATTTACCAGTCCGTCGATAAGAAATAGTTTGTTCGCAGCCAGTGTTATCCGACTAAATTGAATCAAAGTTATAAATTCTCGGCAAATGGCCCGTGCTCTATGGCTTGGTTTTTCTATAGTGAGTGTGTGTAACGCTGACAGCGCTCTAATGTCAATTAAGTGAGCCTTACATAAACACTTGAACTAAATTTTCTGGGCGGGACAACTTAAGCATACAAATAGTTGTGAGATGGGGCATGAATTGGTGCCACTTCGCGGTACCCATTGGCTAAGGGGGTATATTGGGCTTAGTTTTTGATTTTATTTTAGTCATCATGGAACATATTTAAGAACATTTAAAATATGTCACAAAGTCCCATTAGTCTTATTAATATCCCAAGTAATTCCAGACTCAACGACATCTTAAAGAACGTGCAAAAGGCCATCTCGAATGAGCCCAATGGCAGCGTGTCCAAGGAGAAGGCCGGCTTTCCCATCTGCAACGCGGAGACCACCAGTCCGCAGGAGTGGCCGGTGGGCAACAACGTGACCCTCACCTTCGCCAGCAGCGTCTTCACCTCCAATAGCGACGACCGCCTGAGCAGCGCCGTGCTCCGCCTCTACAAGACCAATCCCGGCCAGAACCGCGATCAGAGTGGTGGTCAGGTTCCAGCTCAGCCGGCCAGCACGGAGACCTCAAGCAGCCCGGCCAATTGTGCCGAACAGCCCCCTGTGGGTCCCCAGATCCGGGTCACCGTCTCCATTGTCCTCCAGCAGAGGAAGAAACGTAAGTTAGGTAAAAGAAATCCAAAAAACTCAAAAATCATAAGTATCTTATAGATACTTACTTTTTATCATATTAAAATAAAATTAAATAATACATAAATGCAGTGTAACTAATTTATCAGCTTAAAAATAACACATTCTTAATAACCAATGTCTAAACAAAAGAAAAACTTTTCTGGGAAAACCCATTAACATTTTTTAAAATAATAATACGATACTGAAAGGAATATTTCATTGGTTTATTTAAAGAAACTGTTGATTTGATTTATCAAGAAAATAATTTATGATTGAAATTCTAAGAAATATTAAACAATATCAACAATTATTCCTTATAATATACAAACCTTGAAATTCTAAGAAATATTAAACAAATTTTAAAATGTATCAACAAGGCGTACATATATGTATTTATTAAAATATACAAATCTAGAAATATTTATTTACATTTATTTCCTAATAGCATTATTTGCCTCAACTTGGCAAAATAATTGTATTTGTCTGTTATTAATTTTTTTTGTATAAATTGCGTAATTAGTAGATTCAGTTATTTCTTGAATTTTTCGCTTTTAAACTTATGTTCTTACATAACATAAACTAGATTACAAAAGAATACATTATTGTATTAAAACAACATACTACATATATTTAAATCTATGTATTCAGAATTTTCAGCATTTTAACATAATTTCTTTATAACATGAACTGGATTTATGTAGGAAGTTTTTTTTTTAAATATTTTAATTTATTAGTTTTTATTTATCCGGATTTTTCTGCAATTTAACATCTTTGCTTTATAACATAAACTGAATAAATATAGGAAGTGTTTTTCTAAACCTTCAGTTATGAGACATATATATCTGGAATTTTCTGCATTTTAAAATCTTTGCTTTATAATATGAACTAAATTAATATAGGAAGTATTTCATAAATATTTTAATATCATTATATAAAAATGTTATTATATTTTATTTATTTTTTATTTATTAATATATTTTATTTTTCATCCTTAGAGCGCAAGAAGCGCACCTGCAACACGGCCATGCTGAGCAGCTCCTCTTCCGGCTGGGTGGAGATCGACGTGAAGTGCGCCCTGGCCTACTGGGAGCAGCAGCAGCGCCAGCAGCTCCGCCCCCAGCCCCAGCTGACCTCCAGCGTGGTGGGCACCCTGGTGATCGAGGTCCACGACGACGAGGAGAACCCGCTCAAGCCGGGGCTCTACTTCGAGCCGCCCACTTGCGATCAGGCAGGTAAGCGTGTTGTTTGCCATGTCCAACTAACTGCCCCCCGGGAAACCGGGAAACGGAGTGGAGACGCCCCAGCCTCCCCATCAGTCACTCTCTATCTATCTCATCCAAACCACATCCATCTTGGTAGCGACAGGCCCCCTTCCCAGCCAGCCGGCAATATGAATTTTATTTACATTCCCCAAAAGGTCATTACTCAGGGAATTTTGGGGGCCGGCCAGCCGGCAGACGTAAATTGAGCTTACCAAAGAAAGAAATACAAAAAAAAATTGTAATTCCAATGTAATTCCAGACCGAGTTCGAAATTGGGTAGACGTAATCCACAAAAAATACCTAGTCGTCTGATTGTGCTGGCCAGTCAGCAGAATCTAAGTTTCAATTTACAATTCGTAGCCTGCACGTTTTCCTTACGAAATGCTTCCGTCCGTAGATTTGAAATTCATGGGTTTTTGGTTTTTGGGGTTCTGAAAGTGGAGCGGAAGTAAGTAGAGATCCGCTTAAGATTGACTCACTTATTGAGAGCTAACGCCCCGGATCGGTAAGATACACACGCGCAGATGCAGATGCAGATTCCGCTCAAGGTGCTACTAATCGAAATTGCTCATACGCACCGTTGTGCGCAGTGCTCGGCTTTCTGTGTTGTTTAGTTTTTGCGCTTTCTGCTGCCCGAAATGTTTGACGTTGTTGTTTCTGTCTTGTGCTCTTTTGCATGCCCTTTCATTTGCGCCATTTCCAATTTGCATTGCATGACCTACGACATCTTTTTGGCAGAGTTTAATGTTTAATGGTTCCCCGGTTCCCCGCGTATTTTGCAGAGATTGCAGTCCCATGGCGCGTTTACCGAACAGAACCGTTTAAGTCTCATCTGGCGAGTTGGCCATTGCCAAGGTAAGTGCGGCATAGAAAATTTAAATATTATTAAATTATGATTTAAGTAATATGATAATATATATAATTTCAGTTTTCTTAAGAATTGAAATATTAAAAATTTAAATATTATTAAATTATGATTTGAGTAATATGATAATATAAATAATTTCATTTTTCTTAAGAAATGTTCTATGTTTCAAACAAAGTGGATTTTAAAGTAGTACAAATAAGGCTTACAAAATGTAAAAAAAACTGTTTGATATTAAAGATCATTTTTTTTAAAGTTCTAATTTTAATTTCCTTAAAAAAGAGTTCAGAACTGGCAAGCTTTTGTTGATAAATGAGTTTTAAGAACTATCTTAATAAAATCGAACATTTTCACACTACTTTTGTTGATTAAATATTTTTTTAAATTCTATTACATTATCGTTTTCTGTTTTTTAAAATGTTCATTGGAATAACGGCTTCCAAGCAGTTCTTTAAAGCAGTGCATATAGAAGTAGAGTAGATGTAGAGTAAATGTAGAGTAAATGTAGATAAGAACATACAAAATGTAGATTTTAAGGCAAATTTTGTGTTACCAAACCAGGAAAAATATGACTCATGTTCATGGAAGAGGAAGAACACATGGCGCCTTGATTCAAAAATTTTTCATTTTTGAGCTTGATAAAAGTGTAGGAATAGAGAAGAACGAGAACGGATAATATAAAAAATATTCAAAATTGCAATGTACATTAATATGTTATACTCAAAATTAGTAAATTTGACTCAAAGTGAGAAGTTTTGGTATTCGGAAATGTATAAACCCAGATTATAATAATAATCTTTACCAAGAAATTGCATGCCAAAAATCATATATAATTTCATTCCGTTTGAGCTTATCACTTTATTTGAAATATGAAAATTTAATTAGAATAAGAAGTCATACCTTCAAAGGATCTCTCAATAATTGGACTACTTCTTTTGCAGAAAACCAAGGTTAGACATCATGTTCAACGGCAGCAACTACGTGAAGAGCATCTGCAACACACCCAAGAGCAGAGCGTACATCGAATCCACCACATCCAACTCACCCACGATCGACAACCAGCTGGACGAGAGCGGCGAGATCGAGTGCCAGCACTCGGGTCGCACCCACCTGCACCACCGGCGCCATCATAACCACAACCATAGCCACCAACAGCCGGAGTCTGACTCCGAATCCGCCCAAGCCGAAGCTGAGATCGAGGCGGAGGAGCTAATGTCCTCGGCGAGCAACAGTGAACAGCAGATGGAGCCGATCTCGAACCACCACCGACATCGGACTGGCCACCATCATCCGCACCAGCTGCATCAGCACCACCAGCACCACCATCGCCACCCCAAGCACCATAAGATCCCCACCCACAAGCAGGAATAGATGTACCAATCATCCACTCCAGATACCATCCCCCCCATTATTCTCTCTCACCCACACTCATGCTGGTCTTATAATAATGTCTTGTTTTATATTTGTAACTTTAGGGCCAGTTGACTTAATTAGTTCTTAGTTTTTGATCGGTTTCCTTATGACCTTATTTTAAATTCGTTGTAAGCTAAGCCAGTTTTCGGACGAAATTCGATTTTAATTTTAAAATCTCTCTTATATTAGAAGCCTGTGATTTAGATGGGGTTGAATCCGCACATGTTTTGCTACAAAAAAAATTGTTAGAACCTCAAGAGGAAAGCAAACCCGAAAGAAAAATTGAATATGATTTTAGGTAATATATTTAGATGGTAAAACGAAATTAATCAATGCCTTATCGAAGCATTACAATCCCAGACTTCTGCACAATCCACTCGAAAAAACCAGAAAGCCAAGGACGAACCAAATCAAGCATTTTCGATTCCATTGATAAGCGATTACAGTTCCCGGAATACAGTTTTGTTACATAAATAAGTCACTAGGTTAAAAATGCCTTCCTGCTACCAAGAGCAGCCATAAATCTCAAAATTCCCCCGTTTGGAACCCATTGTTCTGTTTTGTTTTTAAGATTTTATAAGAACCACATTTTCATTAAGGCACAAAAAGCTATCGATGTATAATCCCTCACCACCATCCTAACTAAGTGCATTTGTAAAACGTATTGCAAGTATGAATAAAATATGAGAAATACATATATTAATAAATATAAGTCGCAAGCGTGTAAAGTTGCGAATCAAATAAGAAGCCAGTCGACTACTTATTTTCTTGTGTTATCCCCTTTTAGATCAGATTGTCACACGAGGGGCTCGACGATAAGATGTTTCTTTTTATTGTAGGATTCCATACGATTACGATTAGAAACCTTTTTCAACTTTGCACTTGGCTGTTTATGACATCCAGCGATTGTGACATTATTGCTATCGCCACTTCCTTCGACCACCAGTCAAGTTACCCAGACCTCTATCAAGGGGCGGGTATGGAACCCCATATCATCCGGCCTCACTATCGCAATCAGATTCCTCAAACGTCATCGCTATCGCCTGCAATCTGTGGAGAGGTATATGGCACACTGGAAATTATCTCGCTAATATCGCATAGAGCGCATGCAGAGAACGTCTTTTTGTTAACAACCAGCTGATAAAACAGTATACATATCATCTCAACTGCCTATTCAGGCATGGCAGGTGTATTTCACCTAATTGGAGAGATAAGGCAAGAGAAATTTATAAAACCCTGATTCTAGCACAGAGAAAAAAGGCCCGTTGAATATAAGAGATATAAGGGGATTAGACACACTATATGACTCTCTAGGAAATCATCTAAAATTAAAATCTTCTAAATATAGGCTAAGTACAACTCTCTTTATGTCACACTTTAGGGTATAACTCAATTTATAAAATCGGAGTTGCCACAATCAAACTAATGTTTATTTAGTAATTATTTCTCCATGCTGTTTAACCCAATTAGCGCCTCCAAGCAACATATCCATCCTTAACAAATTGAGTTGGGGCTGTCAAGTACCCATTGCTAATTAGTTAACACAACATAAGGAAAAACAACCAAATTAATAAGGAACATTAAGTTAACCCTGCTCTTAACTTACATTATCTCCTTTAATCGGCAAGGCCAAACGGTATCAAGATATTGTAAATCATAACAAATCATAAAATCTTTTACAAAGTTAAAAAACGAAGTGTGCCGATCCGAACCTGATATTCCCCTATCAAATACCGCGTACTTACGATCGTATTAAAAACGCCCGGACAGAATTAAACGAATTTAGTCTTGCCGCGAGTTTCAACGAGCTGCGATGGCAGTTGGCCAGAGTTTTTAGCCAGGCTAAGCAGATGCATTAATCAGTCATTAGTATTCGGCCAGTACGCACCGAGAGTAACGACTTTGAAAACCCGTTTCGGCCATAAAAGCCGATAGTACTCATTAAACACAAAGCGAAAACAAACAATACAAAAAGGTGAATTAACTGGCGTCGCACGAAATCGAGGGGCTATAATTACTCAGATTTAATATACAAAGTGATTTATTGTGCCTATGCATTTTACGCTAGACTGCAGTTGAATGAAAATATAATTTACCACGTGTGTTTCGGTGTCATGTTTTTAGAGGACACTAGTATATCACCTTGTTCCCAGAACTATGCGACTATAAATAAGTACTTTATTAACTTTCACGAGTTTGGCTAAATGCCACTCAGATAGTGCTATCAACACGGGTTCCGATTACCCTTATTGGAAAATCCTAACTGAAAGACCACCTAACGGGGATATATAGTACATTGAATGGGATTTACGGCCGACATATATCAAGAATACAAATTGAAGTGGCTTATCTGCAACCAATTTCGTAGTTTACCCTCCTTAACCCTTGGAAATAATCAACGGAAATAACTGGAGTGACTAACCACGTGCTGGAGCAAAGCAATTAACTCAGAAATACCAAGTGCCAAGTGCAATAAAAAAGCACAACTCATGTTTAGAAAACAACTTTTCGGCACCCATCGCTTTCTTTTAAGTGGGCACGTTCAACTTGTCTAACCTTGATTTACCGCCCGAAAGAAACCTATCTAGTGGCTTTGGACACTTGAAAAATCTGCCCACTCGATGTCTAAAGCATTTTGATAGAGATTATACCAGATTACGATTCCGGCAATGGCCAATAACTTGTCATGGTTACTTTATCGTTATAGATGGCAGACGACTCTTCAAAGGGAGCTATCAACAATGGCTACGAAATGGACCATGTAAGCTTGTCTTTAAAAATATATATATATTTAGTTTAAGTTTAAACCAATGTTTTTAGAAAGAGTTGGAAATCCATGACCTTGAAGAATTCAAGGAACTTCCGCTGGAAAACATGGCAGAGGTCTCAAAAGAAAAGGGATACTTTGAGAAGAATCCGAAAGTGGCTCGTCTTGTAAAGATCTCTACTTATATATTGTTGCACCTCGTTGTAGTGGGTTACTTTTCATATGCTACCTATCACTATCACGACATAAGTAAGTATGCTCCCGAGTTATCCTCATTACAGAAGGTAATTCTTATCCCCTTACAGCCAATTATGAGTGCTACTGGAAAGATAATCCTTTGTGTGGTATTAACTTCTGCACTGGTTATGGAATGCTCTTGCTCCTATTGGGTTTCACCTACTTTGGTCTGTTTTACTATTACATCTTCAAGCCCATGGTGGGGAGAAAACTACACAGAAGCTTCCTAAGTCCTTTTTCCAAAAAATGGCACACTTTCAGCAGAACCAGGTAGGTCGATCATACGGTAGAACTATAAGCAGGAAATAGTTGTGTACTTAAAGGATACCAACTAATGTCCTTTGAAATTTTATATTAATAACAAAAAGGTCTGTTAAAGGAAAAACATAAAAGTTAATATACTGTTCATAGAATTGCAAGAACCTCTTATATTTTTCGATAACAATAATTAAAGGAATGAATATCTGATTATCATTCTTGAATGACTTAAAGTTACAAAAAATTTCAATAAAGAAATAAGAATTATAAAGTTTTCTAAAATAATACTGGTTATTATAACGTATCGCTTTGTATATATCTTGATAAAGCAGTGTACTTTCTAATTATATAAAGTTTATCTCATAAAAAAACAAGAAAATATTCTAAAATCTAATTGGAGCTACACCTTACCAACTTATTTTCCACCTCCAGGGTTGTGTCATTTGCCAGCATAGCCGTGATCCTCGTCCTGCTGGGCATATTCGTGTACTTCGAGACCCGGGACCAGCCACAGAAGCTGGTATCCCTGGTGGGCCCCTGCTTCTTCATCCTGTGCGGCTACGTCTTCTCCACAAAACGAAGTGCCATCAAATGGCGCATTGTGATCACGGGGATCACGTGCCAGTTCCTGCTCGGCATCTTCTGCATCCGCTGGGAGGTGGGCCGCAAAATCTTCGAATGTTTTGGCAACAAGGTGGCCACCTTCCTGGGCTATGGCACCGATGGAGCAGAGTTCGTGTTCGGCGACTTCCTGGTGTCAAACAACGTGTTTGCCTTCGCCATCCTGCCGGTGATCTTCTTCTTCAGCTTCTTCATCTCTATCCTGTACTACCTGGGTACGATGCAATGGATAGTTGTAAAGCTGGGATGGATCTTGCAGGAGGTCATGGGTACCACCGTCTGCGAAAGTGTGACGGCGGCGGCCAATATCTTCCTGGGAATGTCTGAGAGTCCACTGCTCATCAGGCCGTACATCAACAAGCTGACCAAGAGCGAAATCCACAGCATCATGGTGTCCGGTTTTGCGACGGTATCTGGAACCGTGCTGGCGGCATACTTGTCCTTTGGGGCATCCGCTGCCCACTTGATCACCTCCTCGGTGATGGCGGCTCCCGCCACGCTGGCCATCTCCAAGCTCTACATGCCGGAGACGGAGGAGAGCCAGACCTCAGCGGATTCAATAGAGTTGGAAAAATCGTAAGTCCTTCATCTAAAGTTTAGACTAACCATAATTCCCTTCTTTTTTATCCTCATAGGCAGGACTCTTCGCTGTTGGATGCAGCGTCCAGTGGTGCCAGCAATGCCGTGCCCATTGTCCTGGGCATCATTGCCAACATAGTGGCCTTTGTGGCCTTCATTGCCTTCCTCAATGGCCTGGTCAGCTGGTTTGGCTATCTGGTGGGTCTGGAGCACATTGACTTCGAGTGGATATTTTCGAAGCTGTTCATTCCGCTCGTCTGGGCGATGGGTGTGCCCCCCGAGGACTGCGATATCATCGCCAAAGTGGTGGCCACCAAGACCATTATCAACGAGTTTGTGGCCTATGAGCGTCTGGGTCAATACATTGACAACAAACAAATCACTGTAAGTTTACTATAGTACTACCAATAAACTGGTTAGTAAAACCCATTATTTGTATAACCTTAGGCCCGCAGCGCTGGCATCGCCACTTTTGCCATCTGCGGCTTCGCCAATCCCAGTTCCTTGGGCATCCTCATCGGATCCCTCAGTGCCATGGCGCCTCATCGTCGCTCCACCATCACATCGGTGGCTTTCCGAGCCTTTGTGGTGGGCAGCATAGTCTGCTTCGTATCCGCCAGTTTTGCAGGTCAGTAGTTAACCAATCCAAAGCAATGGGTTCCAAAATGATGTGTTTTATTTTCCTGCAGGCATCCTTTTACAAGAAGAGGAAGAGGCGATCAACTACAACCGGATATTCCAGAAATTGGGTCGGAAAAACGTTACTCAGTTTTAGTTCCTTCCTTCCAGTGATAATTAGCTGATGAAATTATACAAAATACACAAATTCTTATTTATTAAATAAATGTTGTTGCTAAGATTATTACTACCTATCTTTTAAGAGGGCTTTGGGATGTTAGTCATAACGATTACACTTTTCTAGAAAACACTCTATTTAAATTTAGCTCGAGATGGCTGATCAGGAGCCAGCAGAAGAAGCACCGGAGGAAAAGCCACCACGATCGAAAGCGCGGAGAATCACCTATATAGTTCTTCATGTCTTGCTTCACGTAATCTTCATAGCTCATTTTATTGGAGCAACAGTAGTCTTCATATTATTCGGTGAGTCTTGTGGCTGCCATATGGTAAACGAACTGATACATCAAAAACTGGTCTAGACAAGGAATCCGACGAATGTCCGGGAAATATTCTATGTAAAATGAACTGGTGCCACGGATATGGGTTCCTCATAGTCATTTTTGTCATATTCTATATACTTTGGCTGTATTACTGGGTATTCAAGCCATATGTGGGCATCAAGCTCTATAACAATTACCTGGAACCTGCCATTGACAAATGGATTGTGTTCAGTCGCAAGTTGTAAGTAGAAACTTGCATAGAAACTGGATTCCAATGCAAAACCTCCAGAATTTCTTTGCCTTTAAAGTACTATAATTTCCTACATCTATTATATGTGTCCATTTTTCCAAGGATAGGATAGTTTCCGGCGTAATGCTGTTGATTGTGATCTCGCTGGCGGTGGCCTACCTCGGTTACGAGTGCCGCTATGATGCGACCAAGGCGATAGGACTGCTGGGACCTGTGACTTTTCTCCTGATCGGATTCGCGGTATCGAAGCACCACAAAAGGGTTCCCTGGCGCATCGTGACCCACGGCCTTCTTGGCCAGCTCCTGCTGGGCATCTTCTGCCTGCGTGCCCCTTTCGGTCGCTCCATTTTTGAATGTCTTGGCGAGAAGGTGTCCTTGTTTCTGGGCTATGCTAACTACGGAGCCCGCTTTGTGTACGGCGATCGGATATGTGACGACTATGTCTTCGCTTTTGCCATACTGGCGGTGGTGTTCTTCTTTAGCGTGATCTCCAGCATTATGTACTATCTGGGCTGGATGCAGTTCATCCTGAACGGTTTGGGGTTTCTGCTGCAGGCCATGGTGGGCACCACGGTCTGTGAGAGCGTGAATGCAGCAGCCAACATCTTCCTGGGCATGTCCGAGAGCCCCCTGGTCATCCGGCCGTACATCCTCATACTGACCGTGAGCGAGTTGCACACCATTTGCACCTCGGGCTATTCCACGGTGGCGGGCACCGTGCTAGGAGCATATGTAAGCTTCGGTGCCTCGCCCGCCTTCCTGATCACGGCCAGCGTGATGGCTGCTCCGGGCTCCCTGGCCTTCTCCAAGCTGTTCTACCCCGAGACCGAGGAATCGCTGACCAGATCCGACAACATACAGCTGGAAAAATCGTAAGATGCATTTCTGAGGCTCTATTTATTATATTAATTTATTTTACTAACCATTTAAGGCCAGATTCGTCCATTTTGGATGCAGCCGCCAGTGGAGCAGCGGCAGCCTTGATGATCGTCCTCGGGATTGTGTCGAACATCATAGCTTTTCTGGCCGTAATGTTCTTCCTGAACGCCTTAACCGAGTGGACTTTTGAGCTGATAGGTCTGAAGAACATCACTCTGCTCTTCCTGCTCGCTCAAGTGTTTGTCCCAATAGTCTTCTTGATGGGCGTGCCGTGGGAGGACTGTCAACAGATTGGGTTGGTGGTGGCCGAAAAATCGCTGATCAACGAGTTTGTCGCCTATAAGCACCTAGGCCAGTTGGTAAGAGAGAATAAAGTAGGGGTAAGTGGGTACAGATTGAGTATACTATTGGAAGAGTGACCAATTAAATTCTCAGTCACGGAGCGCTTCGATTGCTACTTTTGCGCTTTGTGGATTTGCCAACCCCGGATCACTGGGCATCCTCATTGCCGCCCTGAGTGCAATGGCACCCGCACGACGTTCAGATATCACTCGGGTGGCCGTTCGAGCATTTTTTGCTGGCAGTTTCGTCAGCTTCACATCGGCTTCGCTTGCAGGTGAGTTTTACAATTTTATTTACAATTTAATCCTCTCACTTAAACATAAATCCTCTTAATTAGGCATTCTCATTCAAGATGATTTTACATCCTAGGAAGATACATAATACTTGGATCACACTGTGTAAACCAGAACAACCCTAAGGGAATTTGAAATTGTGTGGAATGTTTAGATTCTTGGATCGATCCTACTCAAATTGGCCATCACTTTTCTTAACAGATCCCGGTCGGTCTCATCAAAGGCCTCGCTACAGTGACCCAGTTGAAGTGAGCCCTCGTAGATTTCACGTAGGATTTCCTTGGGCGGAATTTCACTCCGCTTACGTTTGAAGCTAGAGCTTGGGCAATGGTGTTCCGAGTGCCGCGTGTAGCTTAATTTAGCGACATCAAGTGAACTATCTAGCGATTCATCCAAAGTTCCTGGTTTCAGTCGCAAAGCCTCTAAAAATGGTTGAACATCAACACCTACGACATGGCGGGCACTGAATACTCTTAGTTGGGCATCATCGCTGGCTTTGCAAGAGTCTAGGAATTTTTGTCGATGCCAGTTGGTGCATCCATTAGTAGCGTTCAATCCCCGTAATATCAGTAGTTGCGTTGTTTTGTTCCCACGAGAAAGCAGCTTGAAATAGGCACTAGTGAAGGTCGAACTATTGTCAATGCTCATAACTTCCTTGGCCATTTCTGATGTCCTCTGAAACCACTGGGAACAGTCTGTTTGACTCTGCTGCACCAACAGTTCTAGAAGAGCAGCCTGGAGGTACAATAAAAATTAGAAATTGTAATTTTGAAATAAACCTACACTTACCATTTCATAATAGACCTCAACCTGTGTGGGCGCTGAAGATGAGATGTGTTCTAAGCGATTCAATAGCTTCATTCCTACTTGGGCATCTGGTTTTGCAACTGCAGATAGGTGTCGAAAGTTTCGAATGCTCAGGGCAGGAAGCCCTCGCTTTCCCAAGTAATGAAAATATCTGAGGAATCTCTGCACATGCCATTGGCTGGGATTTTGTGAGAACAAGGCATAAGAATTATTGCACTTACTCCAGAAAGCTACAGCTAGTTCTATGTCCTTGTCTGTCCAACACTTATTAACCTCTTTTAGGCTAAAATATAAATTAATTTAATTTATTGAATGGTTCTTGAAATATAATTACCTACCGAAAACATAGCATTAGCATATCCGCACACACTTGCGACGTAATAATGTCCTTTTGAAATATGCCAGCACAGAAATAACTATGCAGTTCTCTGTTGGGCACCAAATACAAGAGACTACCAAAGGCATTCATTACTCGTTCATAGCGTTCAGCATTGACAAAGTTGGTGGCATCTGTGGATCCAACAAATAGTTAGTAAGAAATAAAGAGTATTTTAAAGATGTCTTACCTTTAAACAAGTATTCAAAGATTTGGTTTAATGTTCGACAAGTACTTGGAAGGACATCTGCGTCGTTTGTAGATACGGTAGATACAAAATCTAAGCAAACATCAAAGTAATCCCATTCTGGTGTACACAGAATACCGGATATTAAATACTAAAATATAGACACCTCTATAAAAACATGTTTTATAAACTGGGTTGTTATAGAAACCGAAAATCCATTAATACAGACATTTCTATATCATTCGGACACAGTTTGAGTCTTACCTCTTGACATTTTTGGAAAGAGTAAACCAAGTCAAAAAGTTCCATCACATGTGGTCTAACATACATAGAAATAAGCCGTTGAATATCCTCGTCAGAATAATATGAGGGCGTCCTTAAAGGGAAAGAAAATTATACCAAATTCAAAAACAATTATACCAATTCTCACTATCTTACGTTTGTTCAGACATTATTACGTCCATGAGACAAGCAGCCATATCATCGTCAATTTGGGTTATATCATTATTGAATATCTGCAGCAGCATTAAAAAATAGGTCCGCATAACTTCCATGAACTCTTTTAATTTTTGCGCGGGAACAGTAAGAGTGCCCTGAAAATAAGTATTTGTTTTATAGCTTTTAAAAAACTGTTACACATGTTACACATACATTTTCATAAAGACCCTCCAAGTAACTGAGGATCATTTCGCATAGATGCGAAACCGTTTCCTTTAGCCATTCGGGTATTTGTTCATCCTTGAGATTAACGTGTGACATGTAATGCAAGCACATGTAAGTAATCGTCTCGCTTGTCCTTACAGGTAACTCCAAATCCTTAAATTGTTTTCTTTCAAAATCGGCTATTTCCATTATCTTTTGCATCACTAAAATTAAAGAATTTAAAATTTTAGAAGTTTATGGAAAATATATATGTATAATAATAACTATCAGGTCTTTTCCTGGGTTTAGTGCATTCAGAAAAACCATTAAAGAACTGGTATGAACTCAAATCGAACAATAGACCTAATAGATAGTATCAAAAAGATTATCTTCCTAACTTACAGGGAGTAAGACGGGGGTGGACTTCACTCGATCCTGTGGTATTTTGTTTTAGCAAAGAAAGCACAGCATACTGAAGATCTACAAGAAGCTGATGGTCACTCCTGTCGCTGGATGGAATACATATATTAAAAGAGATATCTTGTAGATATGTCGATTTTATAGCATGACTTACCTGCCTCCCAAGAAAAAGGCTATCATTGATAACATAAGATACGTAAAAATATGAACCAGGCGTTCTCCCGCCTTCAACAAATGATCCCTGGATAAGGTGATAAAGGAAAGAGCCTCTTCGAAGAGTTTTATATGAGCGCTGTGAATTTTGGTACCGCTGTCTGATTCCTGAGGACGAAACTGAAGTTATTTAACTAGAATATAATATGTAAGAAGACCTACCATTTGAAACCACTGGCACATCTCCTTTACCGCTCGTATACAGCACACAGATTCATCAATATAAGCTCTTAAGAGTTTACTGAACCATAATGTCAAGACATCCACAGTATTTGCGGATTCGTTTTCTAGAGACTCCTTGCAGATATTTACAGCCGAGTCCACGTCGATAAGCAGGATGATATCTTCCTGGTCTATAGCCTGCAGCTCGCTGTAGGATAGGGACACGCCTAGAATATCCGTTTCCGCGTTCATTTCTTTTATTTTAGAATCTAAAACTTGGATCCAAAATCCTCTGCTGTGTTTACAAAATGATCGCGCCAATTCGGCGTTGGAGATGTGTAAAGCGACCTATCGATAGGCTGGCTTCAAAGGATAATTATTTTAGTTGTACGTTCTATAGATGATGATGTGATTTAAATGTTTAATTGTTTTGAATAATTCTTGGTTTATTTTTATACAAATTATTTGTTTGGTTGGCTTTATAAAAATTTTAAAATGTTTTAATAATTTAATCTGAAGAATAAACAAAAATCGATAACTTTATACTAAATTTGATATCGGAAGTTCTCCCATCAGTAGCACTCGCGCACGTTGTTTTCGTTGTTTATTTCGTGGTATTTTGATTTACCAAAATGCAACGGAAGGAGGCCAATCCCTTCCAGATCCTGGGCCTGCGTCCTTGGTTGGTGAAGCAGCTAACCAAGTTGGGTAATGTCAAGTCAGCCAGTCCTTGAAATTAGTAGTTAAGATCAATATCTTTTCAGGCCTGAAAGGAGCAACTCCCATCCAGCAAAACTGCATTCCGGCGATATTGTCTGGTCAGGATTGCATCGGAGCAGCCAAGACAGGCTCGGGCAAGACCTTCGCCTTCGCCCTGCCCATTCTGGAGCGGCTGAGCGAGGAGCCAGTGAGCCACTTTGCCCTGGTGCTGACGCCCACGCACGAGCTGGCCTACCAGATATCCGAGCAGTTCCTGGTGGCCGGTCAGGCGATGGGGGTGCGCGTGTGCGTCGTGTCTGGCGGCACGGACCAGATGATTGAAAGTCAGAAGCTAATGCAGCGTCCGCACATCGTGGTGGCCATGCCCGGACGTTTGGCGGATCACCTCACCGGCTGCGACACCTTCTCCTTCGACAATCTCAAGTATCTGGTTGTCGACGAGGCGGATCGCATGCTGAACGGCGACTTTGACGAGAGCCTGGCCATCATCGAGAGGTGTCTGCCCAAGACCAGGCAGAACCTCTTCTTCTCCGCCACCATGAAGGACTTTATGAAGGAGTCCAGCATATTTCCCATTGCCAGCGAGGTGAGTTCGTTAACTATGCTATAAAGCGGCTGTCTTTAATGCCTTTCTTTTGCTTTTAGTGCTTTGAATGGTCGCAGGACTCCGATGTGGCCACTGTGGACACCCTGGACCAGCGCTATCTGCTGTGCGCCGACTACGATCGCGACATGGTTTTGATCGAATCACTGAGAAAGTATCGCGAGGAGAACGAAAACGCTAATGTGATGATCTTTACCAACACAAAGAAGTAAGTGTAAATCTTGGTCTATGTAAAGAAGATATAGGCTTATAACTTACCACTTTTAGGTACTGCCAGCTACTCTCGATGACCCTAAAGAGCATGGATATTGATAACGTCTGCCTACATGGCTTCATGCGACAAAAGGAGCGTGTGGCTGCCCTCAGTCGCTT